>NC_056672.1:58122500-58417500 GCF_018350195.1 Panthera tigris
TGAGGAAAGGAAGCAAAGGAAAGCAAGTGGCCCTTCGTCTTGCTGCTGACACCTGGGGGCACTGTTGTTCAGTCTCGATGCCACAGCAGAGGCCTTACAAACAGGAAGACTGCGGTGGGCAGATCCCTAGTTTCAGCCACCAAACAGAAGGCTAGCGACTGCTTGACTTCAGCCTGTGACTGGCCTCACACCCTCCAGCCCCACTCTCCTCCGTGGCCATTTATTAAGCACTTACTATGACTGGCCCCTGGGGCTAAACCCTTTGAGGGTATGATTTCATTTTATCCTCACAATAACCCACAAGGCTTGTGCTACGGATATTTTCCAGATGACAAAGTGGAGGGTCAGAGAGATTAAGTCACTCGCCGAAGATTTCACGCCAGGAAGTCCTCATGTTGCTCTGTCCCTGGCCTGTGAGCCTGTGTCCTTGCCTCAACACCTCACCATCTCATCGTGGGCTCTCCAGAGATGAGCGATCTGTGGAATCAAGGGCTGCCGATAACTCTTTTCACACATCCATTCCCTTCTGGCAAATCCGAGAGGGGTCTCTGCACCTTCGTCCCCAGCCTTCCATCCCAAGCCAGGGAGCAGCAGATAGGATGGGAGTGTCCAACAAGGAAAAGGGTCCTGATAGAAGAAGATCAGGGTCTGCCCGTGGTGGGGGAGGGGGTCGGTCTGTGAGCTTCTGAAAGCCCTTCCCTCCCTGCGTGGGGTCCCATGGAGGTCTGCAGAGCAGGGATGAGCTGGGGCTCCCAACCTGGGAGAGAGAGGAGCAGAGAGTTGGCAAGAGGGCGAGCAAGAGTGAATACAAGAAAAGAAAAAGTGACTGAGCATGTGTGAGAGAAAGAGAGAGGAACGAGAGAGACAGAGAGGTATGTGTGTGTGTGTGTGACAGTATGTATGTGACAGTGTGTGTCTGTATGTGAGAGTGTGTGACAAAGACAGGGAGTGTGTATGTGTGTGAAAGAGTGTGTGAGAGAGAGCGGGTGTGCAACAGCGTGTATATGTGTGAGACCGTGAGTGACAGAGTGTGAGTGTGTGTGCGTGAGAGAGAGAGAGAGAGCATGCACACTAGACCAGACAGAAGCAGACAGAAAAAGTCTATTAACAGGACACAAACAAAGGCAGATAACACTGGATAAGATGCACCCCCGAATGAAAGACATGAGGAAGAGACAGGCACCCCCAGAAAGGGGTAGAGATAGTCATGACAGGAGCCCCTCCTAAATGCCCCCCAATCCTCTCCTTGAGAGTCATGCTGGACTTGGCATTTCTTGAAAAGGACAGGCCACCTAGGGATTTTGGATGCCTTTCCTGTGCCCTCTTCAGGCAGAGAGAAGCCGGGGGACAGAAGGCCAGAAATTCCACCTGCAGTGTACCTCTACTGCTCACAAAGGAGCTGTGGCTCCCACAGTCCACACTGGTCCTGGACTGGGCAGCCTTCTGAGCTAGTGAAAGGGATTCTCGCTCAGCTGACCTTGGTGTGCTCATCAGAGCTTTTCAAATTCTGGGGGTTGGAGAGGAGGGGGGAGTCAAGGGGACCTTAATGGGGGCCCTGGAGATAGATGGTGGACAGAGACCCCACCGGAGATCCAAGGCCCAGGAAGAAACACAGGGTCTGGGGCTGCCCTTTCACCCATGGCCACTGTTCACAGCCGCTCCTGCCTGGCCCAGTCCAGCCTCCTAGTGGGGGAAGCACCGCATCAGGCTCTGTCCCCCTGGCCCAGTGGGATTCCTGAGGCCTACACCAGAGACTTCACGAAAGCTCTCAGTACCAGCCACAGAACTCCTGAGCACCTCTGGGCACTGTGCCTTGTGCCAAGGAGCTGACCAGGGAGAGAAACGCATGCGATGTGGCCTCTGCCCAGTCAAGTCCATGTGGACGGCCACCTCAGAGTCAGGTGGCAGAAGGGAAAAACAAGTAGGGAAAACTACTTGCAGACATAGGAGGTCACAGAAGCACCTGCTACCCAGATTGTAACAGGTCTCAAAGTCATGGGATCCAAATCAGAATGCCTTCTTTGGCTCTTCTGCCTCTCCTTTGTCTAGTCCCTGATCACACATCTGATGACAGGGAGCTCATTCCCTTCCCAAGCTAATGCTTCCATCCTTGGCCTAGCCTGGCTGTTATCTGAAAGCAGTTCCTTGCACTGAGCTACAATCTGCTTCCCGTAGCTTCCCTCAGCCAGCCCCAGCTCTGCCCTCAGAGGCCCCAGGGCCTTCTCTGCCACCTGAGCCGCACACAGCTCATCTGAGATCAGGACACAGCGGCCACATCCCCAAAGCTGATCTTGGAGGCAAATGTCCCAGGGGAGAGTCCTAGAATTTCTAGACCAAAGGGGCCCCTGGCAATCCACTAGTCTAACAGTGCCCTAACTTTTTTGTTTTTGCTACAGAAGTCTTTATTCAAATAGAGCTTTCTGTGGAAGCCCAAAATACCAAACAGAAACCCTCCTGGTTGAGGAGATTGCCCACTCCCCCTCCTTACTAACTGTGAACCCTCCACAAGCACATGACTGACCCATTCCACCAAGAAGCACTCTTCTTGAGCAGCTACTATGCACCAAGCACTTGCATCAAAGCCATATCATCCGATACAGTGGCCACTCAGCACACCGTGAGACTACTGAACGCTTTGAAATGTGGCGGGTGTAACTGAGGAACTAAAATTTAAATTTCATTTGATTTTAAAAACAGAAGCAGGGGCGCCTGGGTGGCTCAGTCAGTTGAGCGTCTGACTTCGGCTCAGGTCATGATCTCGCAGTCTGTGAGTTGCAGCCCCGCGTCGGGCTCTGTGCTGACAGCTCAGCCTGGAGCCTACTTCGGATTCTGTGTCTCCCTCTCTGTGACCCTCCCCCGTTCATGCTCTGTCTCCCTCTGTCTCAAAAATAAATAAACGTTAAAAAAAAAAAAAAACAGAAGCAGTATAAACTATTTTTCCCTTGATAAAGGGCCACCTCCTAGGAGGAGCCTTCCTGGATCCCTTTGGTCAAAATCTGCCCCTCCCTGCCTTGCTCTTCTTCCCCTCTGGTGTCACCGTCCATCACAGCACCATCTTACACACTGACCATTGGAGGGACTTTGGGTTTGTCAGTCTTGACCCCAGTCTGTGAGCTCTAGAGGGCAGGCCCTTTGTGACTAGACTCTGTAACCACCCACCCCTGTCCTGAGGCCTGGGCATGAGAGTGGCAGCAGGAACTGCCCACAGGGCAAAACCGAAGTCCTAGCTGGAGATGACTGCAAAGTAGAATCCACCTTGCAGAGCCTCAGTCGCCTCATCTGAGAAATGGGGGTGAGGATTCCTCTTGGCCTCTTCCTCTTGGCCCTTTGTGCCTCTCTTCCTCATAGCTCTTCCCTCAGGCTGTCAAGGGCTCCTGTGAAAAACAGTGCCGTGGTCTTCCGCAAGAGGCCAGCCCTCCAGTGCGCCCAGCAGTGCTGGTTTCTGACTTTTTCATCACGCTCTCGGCAGCATCCAACCTGCTGACCAGTCCCTTCTGCTTGAAACTCTTCCTCACACTGTCCCCAGGCTCTGCCCAGCCCCAGGCTGCTCTACCTCCCAAGCATCTCTTTGGAGGGACTGAGGGTAATGAGAGCTGGGGGGGGGGGGGATTCCAAGGAACTGGGGCCTTCAGGGCCTCTCCAGCTGCTCCCAGCTCCCCAGGCCACACCAGCTGTGTGGCTTTGACAATGTCACAGAACTCTTTGGGGCCTCAGTTTCCTCCCCTATAAGATAGGGGTGACAATTTCTGCCTCTTTAACTCCCCCTGAAGCCAATGCCAGGATCCAGGGAGATAGGGAGGGAGAGAGGGAAGGAGGGTGGGAAAGGGTATCCGGGAGCACTGGGGAGTAGTCCTTCAAGGCAGTTTGCTGATGTGAACAAGGGCACTTCTGCCCACCTCTCTGCTTTAACACACTCCTGGTGCTGCAAGGGGAGAAGGGGCTCTGGTTGCCATTTGGGGCTCCCACTCTTCCCAATCCTGTCGGCTTCCAGGACCATCAAATCATTGTCCCTTAGCCCCCGGAAAACGGACTAGATCACTTCCCAGGTCTTTCTGGAGATCAGTACTTGGTCTCAAAGAGTATCCAATCCTACATCTGATCCTTGATGCTCTCATACAGCAGCCCCAGCCCATGGTCACCTAGGCTCTACTTACATACCTCTAGTGACAGGGCACTCACTACCTACCAAGGTAGCTCCCTTTGCCTCAGACCACTCTCATATCTACAAGTTTTTTCTTACACTGAGCTGAAATTCTGAATCTGATGCAGACTGGCCTTGAAGGCCAGACAACAAAGTCTCATTCCTCTTACCTTCCAGGCCAGCTCTCCAAATATTTGAAGGCAACAGTCCAGTCCTGCTCATTCTTCTCTTTGTTGTATCGAAACAACCCTAGAGGCTCAAGGTGTTCTCCAGGGGCTGTAATATCCAGATCCCCGCCATTCCAGGTGACACCCACCCGGACACATCTCAATCTGTCACTGTCCTTCTTAAAGGTCAATACCCCAACTGGGCCACAGTCCTCGAGAAATGATCTGATGGCACAGAGCAGTCTAGACCAACAACACCTGCATTCTGACCACTCGATAGCTTTTTTAATTTCTAAATGTTTATTTATTTTGAGAGACACAGTGCATGCGAGCACAAGGCAGGGAGGGACAGAGAGAGAGGGAGAGGGAGAATCCCAAGCAGGCTCCGTGCTATCAGCACAGAGCCCCATGTGGGACCCCATCTCACAAACCTCGAGATCATGACCTGAGCCAAAATCAAGAGTTGGACGCTTAACCGACTAAGCCACCTCAATGCCCCCCACTCGATACCTTTTAAAGCAGCACGAGAAGCTGAACAGTGGCCGATGAGCAGAAGCTAAAAGCCAATATAATGCGCCACAAACACAGTAAAACAGCTGCCCCTCCCCCCAGTGCTCCACAAACACAGTAAAACAGCCCCCACCCCCTGCCAAATCAGGACCTGTTTGGTGATAGACATCAAACTAGATTTTTTTTTTTTAATTTCTCCAAAAGTCTGTGCCGGGATCCCTCGGCCTGTGAGGGAGTCTCACACAACCTGCCCCTCCACTGTGATCAAACACAGCCGGGCCCCAGCTTGGGCACATCTGCTGTGAGTGCAGGTGACAATGGCAGAAAAGATGACAGCACCAACCCCATAAACCAACAGAGATGGTAGGCCCACTGCCTCCTGCGGTAACACAGCACAACCGCCCACTGAGTTAAAGACTTCTGACATCTGCTCCGAGTGTCTAGAACAGGGGAAAGGGGTGAGGGAAGTTCCAAAGCCGTGAATCATCCCCCCCCCCCCGGCGCCCCCACAGCTCCAAGAGGAGGCCAGAGATCCAGCTTCCACACTGCCCAGAACACGAAGACCACAGGCCAATCCACCGCTGGGCCGACTCAATTTTCTAGTTACAGATCTTAAGTACTTAGGCATGTGCTCACGAGAACACACATCCCTTACAGGGAGCCGAGAAAGGGAATTGTGCTGAGGAACAGAATAATTGAATCAAGATTTCTGTCACGCAGCTCTCAGGCCCTAGACCATAGGCGTTTTTTTTTTTCCCCCTCTCCTGGAGAAGGTCTTACAGACTCCCAGGGGTTCGTTTCTCCTCTCAAACCCATTAACGTCAGCTGCACTGGCAGCCCATCAGGGAACAGAAACCCAGGTTAAGGTAGGCCTGTGTGCAGGACAGAGATGGCCGGCTCCCGGGACCCAGGCAGCAGGCATACACAGGGGTTCAGAAAAAGCAACTGGGAAGATTGTCATCTTTGTAATCCCCAGGAGGCCACTGCACTCCTTCCTTCCAGGCCCAAGGGCAGAGATGAGATGATTAACTTCCTCAGCCCCCCACCATCGCTGCCTTCGTCGTCGGAGGCCTTCTGGGAGAGCCAGCTGGGAGAACCCACCTGCTGACCCCCTCCGCCCAGGTGTGCGGCTCTCACTGCAGGGCACCCAGCACGCCCTCGGCTCCCAGGCTCCCCAAGAAAGGAGACAAAAGGCCTTGCACTGTACCCTGCACACCGTGCCCTTGGGCATCAGATCTGCACACAGGTTTCTTACAGACCACAAAGCTCAGAACACAAGGACTCTGCCAGGCCCTCTTTCCTTCACCCAAGGGGTGAAGATGAGGGCAGACTAGCGAGAAATCCGCAATCCCAGCCAGTACCCTGCCTGCCTCTCCCAGGGCACCCAGCCCCTTCCCGTGTCCACCCGCCCTGGGGACTCCCGGTGCTCATCAGGCATCTTTGTTTCTACTCCTCACTGACGGCCCCACAGCAGATCCCGTCCGGTCGGGTCGCCCCGGACAGGACCGCAGAGGCATCTCTTACCTTCATCTCTCTTGCGCTTGTTGGTGTCTGCGCTGGGAGACGTGATGCCCAGGATACCGCTGATGGAGTACGAGGAGCCGGCCGAGTCCGTGCTCACCGACGACACCTGCGTCACGGAGCCCGTGGACACTGTGCAGAGGGAGAGGGGCTGGTCAGGGCCCGGCGGGAGGGCTGTGGGGGGCGGGCGCTTTGCCGGGCAGCCGGCCAAAACAAAAGCACTCACCCTACACTGGGCTGGATGCCACTGTTTGCGGAGCAGCGGGAGCGCGGGATGCAGTGAGTGTTCGCGGAGGACACCCGCCCTATGGCAGCGTCTACACCTGGGCGATGGGGGCAGCCCTCGGGGCATTTGCCCCGGTTTTCTGCTGCTGGGGGGATGCAAGGGGGAGCACGGGCAGCTAGGAGGGCTGACGGTGCAGAAAGGCACACAGGACAGCGTGAGAAGAGCAGTAGCTCAAATCCTGTCCAAGAATGCAGGAAGCAGGGGAACGGCGAAGAGAGAGGGGGGAGCTGGGGCCTACCACCAGCCAGCCTAGACCACTCATTAGGCAGCTTCATTCCCTGCTTACATATCCACCCATCCACACGGACATAAATACCTGCACACTCATACACTTAGCCAACAAAACTCCAAATGGCAAACTTCCTTCTCTTTATAGTTCCTCACTGTCTTTTCTCCTTCTAGTTTACCTGGATTTTCACATTCAATATTAATTATGTAATAATGATAGGCTATATAATAGAATATATATTGTGCACATATAATATATACTGATATGTATAATATCATAATGATAACTGATGTTTTCTGAGAACTTACTCTGTGCCAGGCATCATTGAGGCATTATTTTATTTAATTCTAAGAACAATCTTGTAAGGGAGGTGATGTTGTTATCTCATTGGAAAGGTAAGGGAACCCAGGCTTCAGGAAAGGTAAGCGACTTGCCCAAGGCCACAGAATCCAGAAACTGAAGTCTGAACCCTTACAGTAATCTGCCCCTCGTTAAGTAATAATGAAGAACAATAATACGCTTCACATTAATGCCTTGCTTTTCATTTGACGGTTGCAACAATGTCAAGTGCTGTTATTTATACTCCTGGGTCAAAGGAGGAAACTGAAGGCGCCATAAAGTGAAGTGATTCGCTAAATGTCATCTAGCCAATAAGCAGTAGCACCACCACTTGGCCTCAGGTCTACTGACTTAAAGTCTTGATTTCCCCTGCCCAGAAACGTGGGCTGAGCTCAGTGACTTATTGTGACTAAGGCCAGGTCTCTACATTCCTAAGGATAAGAACAGGGGAGGGGAGGGGAGGGGAGGTTTTGCGCAAGTTTCACTTTAACTCCTAACCCCAGAGTCCAGGGGAAAAGAGCAGCCAAGTCGGCAGGGTCCTCTCAAGCTGTACAGCTGAATTTCCATTTCTGGGCTTTGGGAATTCTCTCTTGGTTCATTAAAACCTACAAACCAATCTCTGACACATTTCCTTGGGCTATAACTAGCTGGAGGCAGGTGGAGCCGCCTTTGACTCTAAAGTGTAGGAAATTACTAGAAATGGTGGTGTTGCGTGAGAAGCTGTTTGTTGCTTTCCTGGGAGCATATCCAGCTCTTGCTCCTACAGACCTAGAGGGAACAGTGCCTTTCTTCTTATATCTGAGTTAGATTTTAGATCTTCCTTAGGAGACACAGAAGTAGAAATCGTTAACTTCTCTTTTCCTTCACCAGAAGAAGCTCCTCAAAATAGATTTATGCAAATCTCACAACCTTTTCTGTATTAAGGTGCAAAGAACAGAGGAAGAAAGAAGATCACACGTCATTTGGTACTTTAAAAACCAACGAGCACATATAACCAAGGCTCGCCATGTTGCTGACAGAGCCAGCGATAGTTCTGGTTATCTTGTGATTGTGCCAGACTCCAAAGACCCAGGTTCCAATTCTGGCTCCGTCACTTATGAGCAATGTGACCTTGGGCTAGTTATTTAATCTCTCTAACTTCCATTTCCTCACTCCTCAATAAGTCTGTAAACGATAAAGGCCTGGACGCATACAAGGTACATTTTTTTATAAAACTTTCCGAGACAAAGCATTCTGCTGACCTACAAGTAGAATTATTCCTCTAACCCAATTGCAAGAATATTATCGGGTATTCTTAGTCTCATATTCATTGCTCCGTCATCCGAAATAGTTAAAGCTACAAGGGAAATCTCAGCCACAAACATTTCCCCAGGAGCCCTCCTCAACCCTCTTCACACCAGCTCAACAGAGCTGGTAACAGTTCCCTGCCTTTGGCTCACACAGCATCCTGTATTTCCTTCTTGAGCCTTATCTCAGTGTTTTGCAAACTTCTCTTCGTTACATTCCCCTATTAGACCGAGAAGCCCATGAGAATGGAGATTCTGTCCTGCCTCCTTTATAACACTAGTCTCCATGCAAAGCAGGGGCTTAGCAAACACTTTTTGAATGGATTCCTAAATAATTATTTTATGGAAGGGAGGAACTCTCTCTTACCTTTATCCACAGAGGCAACCATGGTGGATCAGAAACCTCAGGGAGCACCTAGTTTGCGCACGTCAGTCCGCAAATGGGGAAACAGACTCGGAGAAGTAAAGGGACGTACTCACTGGATGAGTTAATGGCAGAGCTGGAACTATAAGCCTGCCTCTGCCCATCCCCCATCACTGCGGGGGGGTTTCTTCAGTTAAAGAGGGAGTGACAAAGGTGGGGAAACATTACACAGTCTGAGGCATTATTAAGTGACATTGACCGGGACTATCAGAGGCTTACTGAACTGAATGGTCAGCACTTTCTTATAGTAGAATAACTTTCCCCCCAGAGGTGTTCCCTTTATCCCAAGTGGAGAAATAATATGTCTTAAATAGACACATGTCATTTTCATCTCACAGTCTTTTCGGGGAAAGGACAGGCAAGCGAAACTTCTGAACTCTTTAGTAGTTGGAAATAGGACCCCCAACCCTTATAAGTCATGCTCACTCAGACTATCTCCCATGAGTATCAAAAGCCCCACTGGCAGTCCTCGACAGTTCATGGAGTACATGAGATTGAAGTGAGAGAGAGAGAGAGAGAGAGAGAGAGAGAAAGTTTGGGAAGTTTTGCCACATCTTCACTCAAGACTGCAAGTGCACAAAGAATTGTAGAAGGGCTGGTTGATAGAAGAAAAAAACACATTCAAAACTACTTACTGACTAATGATGCAGAAAATGTTATGAATAAGTATCCCTTTCTTGATTTATTACTTTAATTATCTGACATTCTATAGACCCCCATTAGTGGATTTTTTTTTTTTTTGGCTTAGATTTCAATTTTCTGTCTCATGGTGAAAGCTATTTATCATAATAATCAGTAAAATTCAAAACCTTTTAGCAGTATTTATAAAATTCATTTACCAGGTTCAGCCCTTGGAGAATGACAAAGAAGGCGCATTAGTACGTGTGCCGAAGTGTTTTATGCAGAATTATCTGTCCATAAGAATGATTAAAAAGTTCTTTAGAATATTTGGAGCCCATTAGATTTTTAAATTTTTTTAAGAAGTTCTTCTTACCTATGCTGTGACTGGAAGCTGGGACCGGCTGGTTCGGGGGTTGTTGTACTTTTGTCCGGATGATCCTGTGGACAGTTGGGGGAAAAATTAACGGCTATTTACCACCACGGAGAAGAGATCTCAACCAGCTATGCACGGAAAAGGCCTGGCAAGCTGGGGCAGACGAGGAGGGAGGTTATGACCCCAGATTGGGAGTGTAGGGGGTTAGCAGCACTATGGACTAGTCCCAATTCAGCCCCTAACTCCCTGGGTGTCTTTGGGTAACTTGTTCCCACCCCTCTCTGGGCTTCAAGTACCTCTTGTGTAGAAAAAGGATGACACATTAATGTTACAAACAGACATTTTTTTCTCTGGAGCAGCTCCAGTTCCATAAGGAACTCCCTGAGGGACGCTAATAGGGACTTTCTTCCCTTTCCTGGACCTCTGCCCACCCCACCCCTCGGTGGAATGAAGGGACTGAACCAGGTGACCTCTCTGTTCCCTGGGGGCCCACGTGCTCTGGTTTCTCTGCAGGAGAGAGCCACAGGAGAGAGCCACGTCCCCACCCATTAAAAATTACCAAAGGAAGCAGATGCATGTTGCTCTGAAATTAGAAAGGGTTAAAGTGCTGCCGGGACAGGCCTGGCTTTGCTAAGAGGAAGCCTCCAAAGCTGCCGTGTACAAAGCCACATGGTTAGGCTCCAACAAGGCCAGGAGCCGGGGGTGTGCTGGCCTGTCTTTCCAGAGACCTTGCCCTAGTTCTAATATGATGAACTTGATTGTGACCCTGGGCAAGTCCATTCTGTTGCAGGCCTCCATACAATGAGGCAGTTGGAACAGACCACTCTAATTAAATCCTTTTTTGGGGAAAAAAATCTTCAAACAAAGCCCACTGTATGAAAGGGATAATAGTGGTACTGCTTTTCCTTTGCCCCGGCAGCTCTGATGTTCTTCTGTAGGACCTTGGGCTCTGAGAAGCTTAGCTTATAAATTTCTGTCTAGAACAGCACACTCATATGGGTCTCCCCCGTGAGACCCCAAGCCCTGTGTGTCATAGCGCAACCAACCAGGGCTGGGCCCAAAGTCCCTGTGGGATCTGCACGAAAGCTCCTTCCCTGAGAAGGGAAGCTTCTCCCTTCTCATTAGGGAGAAGGGTGGGTGGTAACAGAATGTTCAGCTTCTTTGGAGACGTTCTACTCCAGCCTCCAAGGATCACCTTTTAAAAGAACAGTTATTAGGGTTTTTCTTAATTATAAAAGTACTTTGTGCTCATTGTAGACTATTAGGACGAGAAATACAAAGAAGGTATCTAAAATCACATTTCGATGTACCTCCTTTATGCTAACATTCCTACGCATATTAGGAAATACCCATTTCCTTTAACAAAATCAAGATTAAATCGCGTCCATGGTTTTGTATCTGGCTCTCTTCACTCAGTGTTAAGTGACAGGCTTTTTCACATTCCAGACCATTATTTCTGGAAGTTCAAGTTTCAAGCTGCACTGAGTCTCCAGCTTGTACAAATGGAGAGAAGTAAGGATACCCTCATTGGGTTATGGTCTCTGCCCTCAGAGATCTCACAGCTCAGTGGCAGGCACCGAGGCCCCTCAGCATGCTCAGCTGAGAGCCTGAACGGACATTTCTGTTCACACCACACAGCCCAACCACAGGTCCCCTGGAGTCCAGGCCCCTGGAGCCCCCAGGGCCTTTTGCCTTTTTCTTATGAGTCAGCTTAAGTGTTGCTTCAAATGCATTCAGGGTTGGTTTGTTTCCTCCAATTTTCAAAATTCTTATTTTAACTAAACAAACATGGAGCATATTGACAAGGACCTGGGAGTGAGATAGTCTTTTGGACCACCTGGAATTAAGTTAGAATCTGATCTAATTTTTGTATTTGTGTGTATGTCACCTTTTCCAAGGATACATGTGTGTTTGTCTACAGAGATATAGCTCAATGTGAGTATCTGGCTATACAGATATAAATACAGTTTACCTATATTATGGGTTATGTACATATAAATGTATGGTAAAATATATGAGAACTATTTCTCATATTTATTTCCTATAAAGTCCTAGCTTTGCAGAGTATTGCTTGGCCATTAAGTTTGTACCTAGGCAGAGCAAAGAAAATTATGTTTTCCTTATTTTTCTTTTAAAATATAAGCCATTTGGTAAAACATTATTAATTGTTACAAATCATTAAGAGGCCACTGCAGCATACTGATTAAAACCACAGGCTCCAGAATCAGACCACTAGAGTCTGAAACCCAGTTTTCCGATTTGCCAGCTACATGACCTTGAGTAAATTAACTCCTCTGTGCATCAGTTTCTTCATCTGCAAAATGGGATCAAGAATCATTCCTACATCATAGGGTTATGATGAGAATGAAACTAATCAATTACTTAGAATAGCAGCTGTTGCACAGTAAGTTTGCTATAAATGTTAGCTGTTATCTTCAGCAGTATCTTCAGAAAGATTAAAGACCAGCTTCAACCTTAAAAGGTTCATATTTTCTACAAATACCTTAAAAACACATGAGATCCCCTTGGGAACTAGGGAGGGGAAAGTAGTCATCCCCACACCCTATTTTAAGGCTATAGAGGAGCTGTCCTTTATAGGCAAGACCAGAATTGTAGGGAACCCTCCAAAGCTGTCCCCAGGGATAGAGATTTTGCCCATCTGCTTGCAGCAGCTGCCAAAAAAAAAAAAAAAAAGGAACAAAGAGCATTATCTTCCACTGAGAAGAAATGGTAGTGGGAAGGACAAGACTAATTGAATCATAGCAATTCTAAAAAAAAAATTTAAATTAACAAGCAATCGTCAAGACGTGTCACAGTAAGAGTCATACTCCGGACCTCTTCTAAACCAGAGACAGTCTGGTTACCTGGCAGTTAACACTAAAGGGTTTTGCCTTTACTTCGCTGAGCATGAGCATGATCCTGGGTGCCATGTGAACATCCTAGATGGTCCAGCAGAGAAGGGAATTCAACAATCCACCAATTCCTGCAAATGAGGACACCAAAGCCCAGAGTGCTGAAGTGACTTGCCCAGGGTCACACAGCAGGTCAGCCCAGACTCCCAGCTCCCATGCTCGAGCAATTTCCTTTGCACCACATTCAAAAGAAGTGGCCCCTCTGCTAAATATTTCCTATAGGAGACATAAAGTCTATTTGGATTCCAAATCCATTTAGAAACTGAGGGACTAAACTTCAAGGGCTTCAGGTATTACAGGCATTTGTAAGGATCCTATTTCAACATCACCCTCACTTCTTTGAAAGGCTAGGTCTTCTCACACACATACTCCTCCATCCCCGCCCTCCATTACACAATTACATTGGAGGAGAAAATCATGGTGCCTTTAAAAAGGAAATAGGAAGACAGGGCTGAAGATATACCCACATCTACTGCACTGGTCAAACTGCCATTGGTGCAGTAAGAATCTTGGGTCATCAGCTGTGCTAAGAATCCCAAACCAAGGGTCCAACTGGGCCATGCTGGGAGGGGGCCCACAGGTGACACCCAGGCCAGCAACTGATGTGGAGAAGAAAGAGGGGAATGGGTAAACACTCTCAGAAGTCTTGCTGCCCAAGTTCAGATTAAGAGTAGATTTTACAAACTGTCATCCCCAGGCCACATCAATTCCTGAGTGAGTTTTGTTTGGCCTGCACAGTCATTTGTTTTATTTGAATTAGTTGCCAATAATTGTAGGGTGGGAGCTTTTACATAAATACACGGATTTGTAGCTTCCCTTGAAAAATCGAAACACCTAGCAATCCTGATCCCACGTTCTCACATGACAACAACCAATCGTTGCTAAGTGGAACCGTCCTTCTAACTGGGAGTGCCACTCGCAGTCCCCACCACTTGGCCCCTGATTTAGAGATCCAGGACTGGATCGGAAGGAAGGCTCCATTACCGGCTTCCGTCAGCTCTTGGACAGTCACCTCCCACTGACACTCGGGCTGGATTCTAAGAATCCTTGGTGCAGGTCGTGCAGCACCCCCAGCCCTTTTTTGTCCTTAGGAAACCACATAAACATGATGGCTTGTGTCCCAGCAAATCTCCCACATGCTGAGCAGAACAGGTTCGTTGTCGCTGAATTCCGTGTCAGTCACGGGTTCCCAGGCTGCTCTCCCAGAAGACAGCAGAAAGGCATACACTGGTAGGGGTGGATAGTGGAGACGACACTGCTGCCACCGGAATAGCTACAAATCCAGCCACCATTCCCTCCTTAGCTGTGTGAAGTAGGGGAAGAGTGAGAAGTTGCCCCCGGGGAGGCAAGAGCTGGGAGAGGAATCTGTGGACACTCTTAGATCGTGATCATGACGTTTGCGAGACAGTTACTTGGAAACTGCACCCGTTTGAACGCAGCTTTGGAGAGCAGCTTTGCCTTCATATGGAAAATAAAACTGCACGCAGGGATGGCTCAGGCTTTCTTGGACGGGGCAGGGGGAGGCGGGTGGCGGTGGGAGGGAGGCACCAACAGTGTCCTTGTTCATCTGCATTGCTGGCTTGGTTGGCTAAAGACACAAAGAGCTCTGAGTGAAGTGCCATAGTGTGCCCCCAGAGAAGAGCCCCCAGCAGGGTGCCCAGGAGAGGGCTGTGGGCCACAGAGGGAGCTGCAGACAGGCAGCAACGCACAAAGGCTGCAAGGTGCGTGGACATGGTAGGAATGACCGTTTTACTCCTCCTTGCCTCTTTGCTCTCGGATCCTCAGTTCTGTCACGGGTAGAATCCTACAGGGCAATGGTGGAAAGAGACAGGCCCTCCTCTTACTAACATCAGGGGACCCGGACTCTACTCCCATCTCTACCTCAAAATCATCATTCCTCTACACCTCTCTTCTGGGCCTCAGTTTCTACACCTGCCAAAGAACAGAGTTAAGCCTCAAGGGCTACAGGAGACGACAGACCTGAAAACACCTCAGAGGCACAGCCACCGCTGTGAACACACAAGAGCCCCTGAGGCTAGCCACAGCCCCAGCAACCAGCAAGCAGCCGCCCAGCGCAACTCCAAGCACAAAGCACCAGCTGGTCCACGGCTTCCCTAGACACTCGTGCAAGTCCTGCCTCACGGCCTCCACCGCTCCGTCGGGCCACTGTGCTCTTTTCACTTCGTATCTTCCTTTCAAGTAACTTACGTTTTGACTTAGACTTACTTTATGAGGCAATACAAGTTCTTTACCGTAAATGGGAGGGATACTTCATAAAGTTCACACTCACTGGCTTGGTGTTCCAGTTATATTTTTCTAAAATACATTTAAAGCAAATTCATCATAAATAGATGACTGTTTTCATCCTTGTATTACAGAAGATATAAGCTGGAGCCCTGCAAATGAGTTATGCTCGTCCTGTAAGGCATTTTTTTTTTTTCACTGAAATTCATTGCCACCATTTAATAATATGGAGATTTGGAGGGCACCTGGGTGGCTCAGTCGGTAGAGCGTCCGACTCTTGATTTCAGGTCAGGTCACGATCTCCTGGTTAGGAGACTGAGCCCCGTGTCGGGCTCTGAGCTGACAGCACAGACTCTGCTTGGGATTCTCTCTCTCTTCCTCACTCTCTGCCCCTCCCCGGCTGGTGGACTCGCACGCTCGCGGGCGCATACACACTCTCCCTCCAAATAAATAAATAAACTTAAAAAAAAATCCTGGAGGCATTCGGCTGGAGCTGAGAAGCACCTACCCCTTCAGTAACTCTCGTGCTGTCTGTTTTCCCTCAGACCCCACCTTTCCCTATCACCTCATACCTAGCCTTCTTCACTTGTTACATTACTGCCTGCCAACAGCAGGCATTAGGAGCTTGGGACCCCCACAGGCAACCCAGGGTTATCTTTCAAACCACCAATTACACGTACACCCTACATTGGGAAATCTGCGGGCCCCCAAAGCCTGACCATGGGTTTGGTGGAGGTTCCTCTGAAGAGAAGGCTTCCGTTCCCCCATTGCTATAGGCATTGTATGCCTTACTCCACACAAGGGCTCTTGGAGACATGGGAAAAAGTCATGTTGCTCTGTGTGACGGTAATCCTGCAACGTGTCAGAAGTAGGGGACTCCCAAAGCACACTGGAGCCCCTCATAACCCAGAAGAACAGAAGTTATCCCCCTCCCCACCCCAAACCCACCACAACCGTTGCTATCTCCTCAGCTAATTCAGGTTGACCAGAATTCTCATGCATGCCTGAATGCCATCCTACGCAAGGAGGCCCTCTAGAACAGAGACTACGAGACAGTGTACCTGGTGCCCCTCTCTGTGGTCTGTACCTCACATGATGTCAGGACCAAGATAAAGACTTGCTGAGAGAAAGGAAACAGGCTCATGGCTTATGAAATAGCAGGTCTCAAAACATCAAGAGATGCACTTACACAGTGATTCTGTGCATTCGAGGCATCACAGAAGGAACAACCATCAAGCCCAGAAGGGATCTCAGGGACATTCTAGTCTGACCACCTCTTTCTGCCGGGGGGTGAGGGGTCTGCTATGCCCGGACAGGCTCTGCATGGACAAGGGTAGTGTGTGACCTTAGAGAAATGGGAACCATTCAAGTTTTCAGTCAGCTGGTTCTCTTTTCTTTGTGGAGTTTAGAGAACAATCATTTCTGTTCACCTCACAACTTCATCCTTGACTTCTATAGGTTTAACGGATTTGAGACTTTGCCGTTTACAATAGAAAATTTTCTTTTAAAAAAAATTTTTTTTAATGTTTATTTATTTTTGAAAGAGAGAGACAGACAGACAGAGCATGAGCCAGGGAAGGGCAAAGAGAGGGAGACACAGAATCCAAAGCGGGCTCCAGGCTCCAAGCTGTCAGCACAGAGCCCGACACGGGGCTCCAACTCACAGAACATGAGATCGTGACCTGAGCCAAAGTCGGGGGCCTGCCCAGCTGAGCCACCCAGGTGCCCCTATAATAGAATACTTTCTTTCAGAAATTTTTGGAAGCTCTGAAAGCTCCATTAGATATATCCTGGATCACACTTCAGAGAAGGTGCCGCTGTGGCTCCCAGGAAGATCCCATGCCTGGTACTCATGGTATTTCTCTGGTTCTTTCTCTCCATGGGTGACATTGAGGGAAACTGGGGAGAGAGCAGCTCCCTAACTCCACAGCATCTTGGTGTCCTGGATGTCACTCTTGGAGATCACTGACCTACATCAGGACCACCAAGGTTCTGGGCTCTTAAAGAGAGGAAGAGCTTTGTCAGGGTGACACTTGGAGTTTGTGGCAGAACTGGGACAAGGAACCAAATCTCTCAACTTCAAGTCCAGGCTCTGTTTTCCACATTCAACGGCTCAACCTCTGCCCAAACTGGAGGCAGGGATTTTCTTCCTTGGAAGCTCTGATTTATATCAGCCAGTGCGGAGACCCTGAGCACGGGCTGACAAAGAAGTGACATTTGTCAAGGCCTGATCAGAACAGTTTGCTGCTAAGTGTCCCACACACAGAGGTGGCGGTAAAGGGAGAGTAACAGAAATCACTCTGGGCTCAGAAGACTCTCAAGCAGCCTGGGTACTGACATGGCCTTCCCTCCCTGAGCCTAGGACCCCTGCTTACTTTGGAAAGATAAGAAGGGCAACAGCGAGATCAATCTAGCCCCATTAGCACCCCTCTGTCCAATAACCCCTAAGGGGCCTGGATGAATGGAGAGACCAGACTTTTAGGAAAGGCACTCACAGAGCCTCCAGGATGCCCCATTCCCCCCGATCCCTAGCCCCCCACAGGCACCAGCCCCTCACCTGTTGATGGAACTGACACTGGGCACCGTGTCATTGTCACACACCCGTTCCGCCAGCAGCCGGTCCCTGATCTCCCAGGCAAACATGGTGGGATTTTGGCGTTTATACTCAGCAATTTTTTCCACCACTTTGGGCGTGGCGACCTTTGGTTTGGATCCTCCAATTACACCAGGCTTGATGCTCCCCGTCTCATAATACCTAGGACCCAAGCAGAAAGGAGCTTAGCCATGAGGAACCAGCAAAATGGATGTTTGCAACAAAATAGCTACTCTGTCCAGAAAACATCCAGATCTGTGCTGTCCAATTCAGCAGCCCTAGGCTAGCCATATGGGGCTTTGGAACATCTGAAACATGGCTCATTTGAATTGAGGTGTACCGTAAGCATAAAACACACACAAGATTGTCAAAATTTAGTATAGAAACAAGAAGGTAAAATATCTCATTAATAATTTTTATACTGGTCATAGGCTAACGTGATCACATTTTTCATATACTGGGTTAAATAAAATATATAAAATCAATTATACCTGTTTATTTTTCCTTCTTTAATATGCTACCAGAAAATTTTAAATTTCAAACGTGGCTCGTGTTATATTTCTATTGGACAGTGCTGGTCCAGACACTATGCATTAATTAGTTAATTAACTATCACATTTATCTATCATTTTACAGTTTACAGAAAACTTTGAAGTCAGCTTTCCCATTTGATCCCCACCACAGTTCTAAAGCACATAAATATTTTGAATGAATAAATGAATGAATAAGTGCATGAACAGGTCCCCAACTACAGGTATAAAACAGAGATCCATGAAGGTTAAAAGGCTTGCCCAGGGTCACACAAGGCCCATTGGCCAAATCAGGACAGTGGCCTGGCCCCCGAGCTAAAATTTCCCCCAGAAAGTTGGCCTGTACCTTTAATTTACCAGTATTCCCATCCCCTAGCAGATTCCATCTGCATTCTGTGACACTATCCCTTAAGTGCAACTTTTTTTTGCCATAAGATTACAATGATAGCCCTAGCCTAAAATGAAAGGAAATGTTGGATTCCAGAGTTAACTGGAAATATGTGTTATATACAAGTCAAAACCCAAGCAATCAAAAAAATAAATAAATAAAAACCAACCACAAGTCACCGCAGCTCTTCCAGAGACCTCCCCTGAGGTAAATCGCTGTTTCTAAGGACATTTCCATGCTATCAGCTCTTCCTCGTTAACACAAATAGGATGTCAGGGTTTTACAGTAAAACCGAGACCGGGGAGAAGAGTGCCGTGAAAGATCATTTCAAGGGAAAAAAATGACTTGATTCCTTTTCTGAATCTGAGCCTTCACTGGATGTCTCTCAATATTTACAGAGGAATTCTTGACTTCCCCTTGCAAAAGAGATTATCTTGTAGTTGAGATTTTTTTTTTAGGTAAGGAGACATTTTAGAACTGACTGGTAATTTTTTTTTTTTTTTAGGTAAACTCTATGCCCAATGCGGGCTGGAACTCACGACCCCAAGATCTAGAGTCACGTGCTCTACCAACTGAGCCAGCCATGCACCCCAATGACTGGTAAATTGTCAACCTAAAGAGTTTATAATAGGTAAGGCAAAGAGACGATTCTCCCATGGGATGGGTGGGAAGTGTTACCCAAGACCCAGTGACTAGTCACATTTAAAGAGATGCTGAGGGGTGCCTGGGTGGCTTAGTCAGTTAAGCATTCGACTTCAGCTCAGGTCTTGATCTCTTGGTGCAAGAGTTCAAGCCCCACGTCTGGCTCTGTGCTGACAGTTCAGAGCCTGGAGCCTGCTTCAGATTCTGTGTCTTCCTCTCTCTCTCTCTGCCCCTCCCCTACTCATGCACTCTCTCTCTCTCTCTCTCTCTCTCTGTCTCTCAAAAATAAATAAACACTTAAAATAAATAAATAAAGAGATGCTGAAAGTCTCAGCCTGGGGAAATCTAGTTAGGGCCAACCTAATGGACATTCTAGAAACAGATGAAATAATTTGAGAGCAGTGATATGGACATGGAAATTCTGTTTTTCATTGAGAAAAGTGAGTCATGTTTAAATTTGGACAATAAGGCAAAATTCAACCTATTCCCCCCTTCTGTAATTACTGAAAAATTATTAGTCACAGTCTTTAAGAAACATCCAAGAAAACACTATTTTGTCAGAAGTTTAGAAAGGCAGCTAAATCAAGGCACACAGCAATCTCTGCAGCTTCCAATTATCCTTCCAATTTTACAATAAAAAGTCATTTGTTACTATCAACACAATAACTCATTATTCAGCACAGGGCTCTAAAATTTACAGAGTTCTGCCTCAAATTATCTGGATCTCCACGTCAATCCTAAGGGGCCAGCGGGGTTTTACGGAGGGGAAACTGATGATTAGAACAAGTGCCTTGCCCAACTCCCTTTTAGAAGCCAGAGGCGGTCCCAGCTTTCAGGTCTGACTCTGGCCTCTTCCCACTAGAGCAAACTTCTGCTTTGACTGTGAAAATTAAAATGATAATGGGGATGATGACAATTGTAGGAAGCTCTACTGTTTACCAGGCATTTCGCAGACCTCTTTTCACTCACTCATTCACTCACTCACTCCTCTCTGGGCACCTGTTAGGACAGGCACTGGCTTGGGGCAGCAGTTACAGACGCAAGGACAACCCTGGGCTAAGTACTCCAATTGTAATCACTCGAATGGGACTGCACTGTTCCTGCCGCAGCTGAGAGAGCAGCGGGGGTGGCAGGATCTGGGGCCCTCCACCCAGCCCACCTGAGCAGTGCCAACCATAGCAGGCTGTGGTGTTCACACGAAGAGGTCTCTGTCTGCCTTTTGACTGACACATCAGCCTGGCCCTTAGAAAGCAGTCCTGGCACCCCAGGGGAAACCCCAATTGGCAACTGTATAAAGTGAGGAATCAGACGGAAAAACTGCTCTTTCATCTCAGCAAAACAGCCATGCCACCTTTTGGCTCACACACGACAGACAAACGGCAGCCACCAGCACAGTGTAGTTCCGTGCAAAGAACATTCGTTTGGGAGTGAGGAGGTGGGCGTGTTAGTCAGTGGCTCTGTGTGACCTTGGCCAAATCACTTAGCGTCTCTGGGCCTCCAAGTGACCCCCTTTGTATAATAAGGGGAGGATGTTTACCCTGCCTGCCTCCCAGGACACGGGCAGAAATGCAGAATGGTTAAGAAAAAGCTTTGCAAAACATAAAAAGCACGTGTTGCGGATTAAAATCCTCTGAGTGTTTATTACTGTGTAACATACCACCCAATTCCAAACGGGCTGAACCTCCCAGCCAGGCTCCAGTGAAAGAAGACAAGAGCCAGGCTTTCTGGGTGGATTTAAATGGGCCTCACATGCCACTAGGCTGTGCCTCTCCAGCCCCTCCTGAGCCTCGAGCTCTGTGGACTGAATGCCCACACTCCTGGCAAATCGCCACCTTCCCAAGATGACGAGGGTCTCTGCCTGCCTTGTCATGCACCCTCTGAAAACCACGACCACCACACACAACACACTCTCTATAATCTGTCGCTCTGAGTGCACCCATCAAATTCTTCGGTAACCGAAAAAATAAAATAAAATAAGTGGATGAACAGCCCAGTTCAGAAATTCCCAGTCACACTGTTTTAGGGCTGAACTTGTTTCTTAAGAGGCAGTTCTAATTAGAGTGACATTTTGTCCACTGTGGTTCTTAGTTATGAAAATAATGAGCTATGAAATTCCAATTTATTGTTGACAACTTAAACGGCCAGGCACCAGAGCGGCGCATAACTTCCGAGTGCCACTCTACCTAGTGACAAATCTATTCTGGGCCTCCGGAGGCTGCCGGCTGTGCCTGGGAAGGTCCTTGTCCCCTTTGGTCTCCAGGGGAGATTTGGAGGGCTTCGGGGCACCAGAACATGAGGACCTGGCATCTGGACGTCCCCTCTAAGAAGGGCTCGGCATCTCGTCCTAAGAAGATTTCAGATAGCTAGCAAAATGTCGGCTCAGCAAAGATGTCTCAGCAAACACAAAGGAAGGGCCTTCTTTTTTCTCTCCCTCAATGCAATGAAGAGGCTTCCCAAGAAGATAGCGAAGATCCACTTGGCTCTCGAAGCCTGACACTGGGATAATCTCAAATATTTCCTTCCTCTTTTTCTCTTTCCTTCTTTCTTGTCTTCATTTCTCTATTTCTGTCTCTCTCTTTTAAATGGATGATTCTCTTTTCTCTGCATCTCCCTCTCCTGTATTTTTCTTCTTTTATTCTCACTTTCGTCCTCCTGCCTCAAACCACCGTCTAACAAGAGCACCGTGCTAATGTCCAGCCTTCCTCCTTGAACTCTGGCTGGGGCTCATTCGCTGTTAAGTGTTAAACAGGAGTGGAGCCCAGAGCCTCCCTGGCTGAGGAGACCCGAGGTAGGTAAGGGATAAGGAATTAACACAAGGATCAAGGTCCCCAAAGGGGACGCCAGACCCCTGGCCTTGAAACCTCTTCCTTTGGCCTCCAGCAAGGCTCCCCAAGGTTAGAAACTGTTATTCCTTCCATCTAAAAGAATTTCTTAAATTCCAGCAGATGAAAGGGAGAGAGCAAGCAAAAAGTCACAATATCACTGACATACTGCAAAATATTTATTTTCTCTTCAGGCATCTGTTCTCAAATCATAATGCAAGCTACAGGACCAAGGTTATTTTCTGACCCAGGGAGAAAAATCCTGAGACAGCTCTAAACAACTAAACTTGAGAACACCCGTGGCTGCCAGAGCAGACTTCGAACAACTTCACATGCCCCGAAACAAGCCTGTGGCTTTGGCTTTGCAGTATGGTAAGGTGCCAATGGTCTAAGAATCCTTGAGGCCTTTTCCCAGTCCGAGTACTGACTAGCTGGATAGACCTGGCTCAGGCACTTGGCCTCTGTAGATTTGTTTCCTTCTCAAAACAAGCTTCCCTGGACCATACTGAAGCTCTCCTGAGAAAACACACAGGAGTGCTCAAAGGCTGGGCTCTACAGCCCTCTGGGAGAATTGGCATTATTCGTATTTTGCTTGCTGCAAATCGAAGGGTCAAGTGGCAACTTTCAAATGTCAGATTTGAGAGTTAGCGTTTGAGTTTTTTTCCCTCTCTAATATATGCTTAAGATGCCTGTCACTACAAAGGAAACAAAATGTGTAGAAGGAAAATACTACAGCCCAACATAATAAGGCTGGTGATAACCAAAAACTGAAAATGACAGCTGACTTTTAAAAATGGAATGTGCTTTTTGAAGACATTAAAATGAAACACTGAACTCTAATAACGTGATTTTATAACTTGTGGGTTTTCCACCCAGCCCTGCTCAGGCCCCAGACTCACCTAACATGTGTAGGGGAAATTCCCAAGAACCTCTTATTCTTGGGTTCTTTGGAATAATTCACCAGGCTTTCAGAAAACATGTCATTCCTGATTGAGTCACCTCATTCCACATGTCACTTGAAACAGGGGTTTCCCAGGACTACTTTGAATTGAATGGCTTGAGCTTTGCAAACTCTTAAGTATTATGCATGTGGGTGAAGTGCCACCATGATTTTCAATATGACACCCGCACGTTGGACAGCTACTGGGTCATGTTTTAGGTCGTTATTTGAAAAATCAAGGGAAGCCTGCAGCTTCTGCCTTTACCTGCCAAGAATTTTGCTGACACAACCATGGCTGACTCGAAGCTGCCTTGAGATGTCGCAGGGCCTGACACCTTGATGAGCAAGTTCCACTATCCTTTGGCGGACTACATCCGGGAGCGGCCGTCCATTCACAAAAACCCCCCCAAGCTGATTCACTCCTCCATGTCCTGAAACAGATCAAAAACAAAAGCAGAGAGAAAGGGTGGTTAGAACCAGTCACACGAGAGAAGAAGCGTGTTGTAAGCGCCCACAGCCCCTCTGATCGGAAATGGCCGCAGGCTGGAGATCTTGAGCCTGGAGTCTGATCGTGCAGGCTTCATGAGCCCCTCAGATTGCTTTTTAAAATTAACCTTTGCCTTTGTCCATCTTCAGCCAGTCGGGCTATTGATAACAAGCATCCCCATCCTTCAATTTTTGTTGTAATTTGCCTTGTAATTTTTTGTTAACAATGGACTATGTGAAAGACCCCAATCTATACTGGAGACCTAACTTATTACATGCATGATGCTGAGGTCTAAGAAAGATCCTGGGGAGAAAATGTTTTAGAATACATCAAATCTAAAGAGATTTTTAAAAATATAACTATTTTCCTTTTAGCAAATATCTGTAAAAGTGAAAAGAACTACTCCAATAAACCTAGATCTCAGGGGGAAACATGGGTTTTGGGTTTTTTTAATCAGCAATCTGATTCAAAGGCTAAAGATTTTTTTTTTTTAATTTAAATAGTGTCTGCAGAGTACTGAAACAAAACCCAACCACTGCCTTGATAAAAATCTTTTCTTTAACAAGATGGGGCTCATCCCTCAGTAAAGGCAAAAAATAAACAAACAAAAAAGGTGAGGTTGACATGCAGCCTGTACCCTCTCAGAGCACACAAAAGAAATGGGTCAGAGGATCACATTCCACTCTACCACATCAGGATTTGTTATAAAAGAGTTTCCTTGGAATTGCTGAAGTGTTTTGCAAATGACAAGCAGCTTTAAGTTGGTTCAGGGGAAATAAAGAAGCTGGAGAAGGCTTCCGAGTCCCAGGTTTTACAAGGGCTCTGAGATGGATTTTAAGTAAAAGGAGTCCAGGAAAGTGTCTCCTCCACCCAATAAGCTCCCTCCTCTTACACCAAAGTCCATCTGGAGGGAAACAGGAATCCAAGTAAATGAATAGCAAAACCAGTAAACACAGAGTGATCCAGTATAGCACCACTGTATATAACATCCAGTATGTAACATCATTGACCTTGTGGCTGTTAATCAGCCACTAACTGACATCACTAAGGACAGCCAAAAGCCAAAAGCCAAGTCCAAGAATTTATCAATGCTGCTGGCAGCTCAGAGGCCAATGATGGGGAAATCTCTATCTAAACCGGGACTTGCCTGGGACTAGACTGTACCAGGGAAGCTAGGGCATCTCAGATGTCACCCATGCACACACACACACACACACACACACTCTCTCTCTCTCTCTCTCTCTCTCTCTCTCTCTCTGTCTCCAGCTCTAAAACATAAAATAGCCACCTCATTTCAGCAATCCCCCACCAAGCACTCAATTACTATCTAAGTTCATGAACGACATCTGAAATAAAAGGGGGGGACACTCATAACATAACCTATTTCCTAAAAACTGCCAAAGCTATTCACTGAAGTTTCCCATGAGGGTCCTAATTGAATATTTCCCAAATTTCCAAGCTCAGACTGATTTCAAGAAAAAACATAATTTTATTGGTAATGACAGTACCTAATTCTAATTCTTAGCTGAATTTCTCTCTCATTTTTGAAACAAGCTTTCATTGGTTTTGATTGTTCTAAAACACCCCAAACGTAAGAAAAAGGAAAACCATCCCCAACAGGATTTTGCAGTTAGAAAGAAAACTGCGTAGTTCACCCAAAACAGAAAGACTGCGGCCACCCCTGGTTGAGGGCCTTAAGAAGGCTTTGTTCTGGGGTTGGGAGCATCTAATAAAAAAGGATTGTACAGATCTTTAAAGAACAGGCTGGCCTGAAGAAGAAAGTAAATTCAAAATTGGTACAAGCCCATCTGAGAGGACAAGAAGGAAGCCAAAAGCATCCAGCACTTTTGAGATAACCTATAGCCCAGGCATTGTGACCCATTTGCAATCGCTTGTTCCCTATACCACTGGCAATGTAAAATTTCTGCCCAAAACAGAGTGGCAACCTTCAAGAGGACTTAACTTCCAAGAGCAGTCCTGCAGGACATTTGTGAGCTTCGGGGGCCGTTTGCACCAGGGAAAAACCCCCAGGGTCGGACACTCTAGGTGGCAGCAAGGCCCCAAACTCTCTACTTTTGACCACAAAGACAAGGCTACCAATGTTCTTCCAGAGTCCGATCCAATAACCACAGCTGACCTCAGACTCAGGATGACCTTGGAGCCCCCAATCTCCCTCAACTTTCTGGGAAGACTCCCAAACTCACTTAGGTGAGCCCTTTCTGCCTAAGTCACAGTCCTATCCAACAGAGAGCATTTCAAGGGTGGTGGGGAGGTAATTTACCTGCTCAGAGAAGACAGTGTCTCCCATTTACCCTGAGATTAGAAAGAAGTAAAACCAGAGGCCTGAAAGAGGGAGGCAGGATGGGGAAAGAAGAGAGGAAAAGGGAGGGGAAGGATGCAATGCATAGGAACTAAATGACACAGACAGCAAGGACAGAGAGCCCAGAAGGGAAGCCTCAGGTTAGAAAGGCAGAGGAAGAGAAAAAGGAATGGATCAGCTAGTACAGGCAAGGAAAAGAAAGGTGAGTGTGGTGTACATGGGAGGCAAGAAGACCAGAAGAGAAAATGGAGGAAGCCCAGTAAAGGGGTATCTGGAAGACAGGGGACTTCTTTGGAGAAGAATCTTTGTTTTCTGGGACCCCGGCTCCGGCCCTGCATCTCCTCAGAAGACCCAAGTCCCAGCCTCTACTTCCTATGGACCTTAGCTGGGTGAGGGTTCACCTCCTGAGCGGTGCATGTTCTCAGCTACACTTCTCAAGGCCAAGTAGAATTTTCAGAGAGCCTGGCACAGAGACAGATGCAAACAAATCAAGGCAAAGACCAGGAAACAGACACACAGATACTGACCCCACAGGGAAGACTATTCAGGGTTTGGAGGAAGGTGAGGGGAGAAGGGTTGAAGATGCCCTGAGGCCTCTGTGGCTCTGGTCTGGAAGGGCTGGCCTCCACAGATGCTCCTTAGGCCCTGATAAGGACATACTACCCACCAGGGACCCTATCCAAATCGTGAAGACCATGGCTGGGTAAAGAGTCCTGAGGAGAGGGTCTCTGCTGACTCAGAGGGAAGACTGAACTCCAGAACCCCACAGGGTTATTGAAATTCCTCCTAGTGGCACCAGAGAGGATAAATGAAGGGGCACACAGACATGCAAACAGGGACACAAGGAAAGACGAGGGATGAAATTTCCTTAATGGGTTCTAACCGACAGACAGGCGCTGACACAGATGGACAGTCCGATCATGAGTACAGGTATAGTGAAACCAGACAGAGAGAGTGTCTTGCACATGTGTGTACTCACTCAGGCCACTGCCCTCTCTCTGGAATCTTGAGTCCCTCCCTCTCCCCTTCCATGAATCCAGGATACCCAAGAATCAGCTCCAGCTCTGCCCATGTAAACTTCCTGTCAGTCCTTTTGTCTATCTGGCTTCAATTATCATACTCTGTAAAATGGGTGTAGCAGAGGGTTTAGATGACACTTAGGTAGGAGATTGCCCATGAAAGTGCTTTATAACTGGAAACCCTACCTGGGGGAAGGAGACATCTATGCAGGGATGGTGGGAGGCCATTGTGCTGATGAAAAGGATGAGTCTAGAATAGGGAGTAGGGGCAAGAGAACACAGAAGCCAATTTCCCAGCAGTGCCTTGCCCTCCCCCAATACCACCTCCCCACAGATGATGTCCTGCTCCACGGGGAATGGGGGAGATGGGGGAAGCAGGGGGAGAAGCTGACCCCCCTCAATAGCCAACAAATTGGGGGCCAGGGTGGGCCTACAGTGTACAAGCAAATAGCTTTAGGCGTCAGAACCAAGGCACTTCCAGAGAAGCCAGCTCTGAAAGCTAGGCTGGCTGGGGCCCAGCCCCCCACCATGCAGCCGGGATGATTGAAAATGGGAGGAGGGAGCACTTCTCGAGGAGGGGGCAGATGAAGGCAGGGACAAGGAGGGACAGAGACACTGGCATTTTCGGTTGGCTAACCAGCACCTGGAAGGAGCTGCCTTCTCCACCCTCATGCATAAGCCAGGAGACCACTGGTTCTGATGCTATCTCCCCAAGGGCCGGCACGACTTCTGGGGCTCCTGGCTCTCCGCAGGAGGCAGCGAGACTCTGTAAATTGTGGCTGGCGAGGAGAGAAGTGCAGGGGTCAACCCTCTCCATTTTGTCCCCCAATCGCCCCTTAGCTGAGCTAAAGGCTTGTCCACCTCTCAGAGTATTGACCCCAACTCATTTGTTCTCTCGCTCGCTCTGCGAGAACAGATCCTCCCCAGAGCATGGCTCAAGTCTGCCCCAGAGAGGGCTGCCAGGGACGCTGGGGTCACCATGGACTGGAAACCGTTTTGGCACAGGCCCCAAATGGTGAAGAATCGTTTGGGGTAGGACCAGCGCAAGCCGCTTCTGTTCGCAAATCTCCTCGCTGCTTTGGTGGATTACCTTGCACTCGGGAAATTGACACAAAGAGAAACTGACCTGCCCGCAACCAGCCCCTGCCGGTTATATCAGCATTTCCCTGCTTACCAGGCCACTCGGCCCTCCAGGGCAGAAACCAACAAATCCGCCTGGAAGCTTGCCTTCTCTCCAGCCGGGTCTGTGCTGCCTTTGTTAAATAGGGGACTCACGGCTGAGTAAGCAGGATCCTGGGCTGTCTGAAGGAAACCTGGCTTGGGTAAGCTCCCAGTCCGGGAGCAACTCCCTGACCTGCTGCCCGTGGGGACTCAAGCAGGCTACCCTGCTAGATGCCGCCAAAGCCTGGCGCCTTGCTCCGGCCCAGCTCTGCAGTGAGCAGAAGGGAAACGCGATTCGTTCCACTT
Source organism: Panthera tigris (assembly GCF_018350195.1). Classification (NCBI taxonomy): domain Eukaryota; kingdom Metazoa; phylum Chordata; class Mammalia; order Carnivora; family Felidae; genus Panthera; species Panthera tigris. The sequence goes on from NC_056672.1 coordinate 58,150,762, forward strand.
GGAATTTCCTTGAAATCTCTGAATCTAATCCGGCGTTAACTCACCATGAGAGAAGCGCTCATCTCACAGGAAGCTGTGCTAAAGGGTGAACTGGCAGATCCCGAAGGGTCAGGCAGCTGGGTCAGCCTCACCTGTGCCCAGAATGACCCTTCCCGTCTCCTACAGAAGCCACGGTTGGGGGGGGGGAGTGCCTGTTATGACTAACTGACCTCTGGGTTTTTTTTTAAGGGGTGAAGCCATCATGAGGCAAGTGTCCTGAAGAGAAGGACTTGATAGTGTCTTTAAGGGTCTCTGTATGAATCGGCAGCTTCTAAGCTCGCATGAGGGAATGCCACTTTGTTGATTTTTCAGATCCCACTCCTCAATTCCAGGGCGCCTTTAGAGCTCTGGACTTGGTGTCCTTGCTTACTTCTCAGCCTTTTCTTCCACACATACAAGTACACAGGTGCTGGTCAGGGCCCCAATTTCCCTCCAAGCCTCAGTCCCTTTTGATGCCCCACGGCTGTAAAAGGCACCACCCAGGTTGGGGTGTGGGGCACTGTCTGAGACTTAGACTGACCTCTCCTACAACTTTGTGCCCTCCAACTAGCCAGGCCTGGAGCCCTCTTCAGGTCCGAGCCAGGATTCTCCCAACACGCGGGGATGTTGCTGCCCGGAGCCCTTGGAGAGGCTGCAACTCGCTGCCTACACTACGCGTTGCTGGAGGCGGGATTCCCGGTACCAGGTGCTCTGGCCGAGCTCTGGGTCGGACAACCAGGCGCGTCGTTCCACATGCCCTGCCTGGGAGCACTGCACTTTGCCAACTTGACTGCGCTGCTACGGAAGTCCTGAGTCCTCCTGGCCCTGGTACCTGCCCCGCGGTCCGGCACACCCAACCCCGTCCCGGCCGGAGAGTGAGAGAAGCGAGCTCGCCGCCTACTTACTATGCATGGATGCAAACGGGTCGTGCTTACAGTGTATTTCCATCGGGGCGCTCCAGACTGCAGGCCGGCCCACGCCGCCGCCTCCCGGCGCCAAGGGGCTGCCCAGCGCGGCTAGGGAGCCGAGCCGCCAGGCCGGGTTCTGTGCGATCTGGGTTCGGAAAACGCTGCTGGAGCTGCCGGGCCTCTCTCAGAGCCTCTCCGCTGGAGATCGCCGAGAGCTGCGCCTAGAGGCGGGAAACGGTGCTAGTGCCGTCCGGCTGGGAGCGGGGCGCCCAAGTCCTGGTGGCTTCCCTCTCGGGCTGGCTCAGGCAGTGGCTGCGGACTCGGGCCGAAGTAGCTGCGGCCAAGCAGCCGGCAGCTTCGGGGGCATAGCGTAGGGGCCCGTCTCCGGGACGGCAAAGAGCCCCCGGCCTCCGGTAGGAGCGGCTTTTGAGGAGGCCTTCGGGACACACGGCCCTTGGCTTCACTCAGGGGGCAGCGAGGCCCGCGGACTGACAGGCTGGTTCCGCGGCCTCGCTGCCTCTGGAGTCTCTCCTCGACCCTTCGGTCTCCACCGGATCCTTTCTCTGCTTCTCTGAATCTCTGGGGCTTGGAGTTGCAGCCCCAGCCTCTCTCTACTCGGCTCTCCGACGTCTCGGACGAAGTTGCAAAGAACTTCCTCTCTGGCGGCGCTGGGGCCCCGGCGGGTTCGGAGACGCTTCCGTCACTGACGTTGGGGCCGTGACTCCTCAGTCCCCAGGAGCTTGCAGCTCTCACACCCCCGGAGCTTCTGCCTTCAAAGTTCCCCCGGCCCCCGATGCTCCCCCATCGCTGGGACCAGGAATGGGGACAACAGCGACAGTAGCCTCCTCGCCTGAGTATCTGCCTCACGCCCACCAACTCTTCGAGCCCCGCTGCCCTCTTTCAGGGGTCTGGTTCCACTGTTTTCCAGTTGCCTCTTCCGGGACGGCCGCCGCGCCTGCCCCTGGCGTGAAGCGAGGGACCGAGAGAGCGGAAGGTCCTCTCCACCAAGGCCGCTGGGACTGCCGGTGCTGAGATGGAGCCGCTGTCGGCTTTGACTGCCCGCGCTGTCGCCGCCGCCGCCGCCGGCGCTAGCCCTCCGCCTGCTCGGCGCTCACAGTGCGCCACCGCGCCGCCCCGGAGCCGCTTTCAGGACCCGCTGCGTGTGGACAGCGCCGCCCGGGGCTCAGCCTCCCTCCGGGCGGGGGCGAGGCGGGGGCTGACCTGCCAATCATGCTTCATCAAGCCAATCAGAGCTGTGGCAGCCGGCCCTGGCCCGAGACAGCATCCCATTGGCTAAGCAACCGGCGGGCTCCGCCTGATTAGCGGACACCTGGGCAATAGGAGAGAATGGGGGGCGGGGCCCAGGCGGCGGCGCCACGTTCATTGACAAACGCGCGGGGCGAAGGCCTAGCGGAACGCGGATGGGGGGAGGGGTAAGGGGATCTACACAGGGCCTGGAGAGTCCCGCCGAAGATCCCGCGGGAGCCTGACCTCCCCGCCGCAGTGCTGGGAACTTGGAATGCCCTAAGAGATTGGGGCGGCCAAAGTGGGGATGGGGAGGTGAACGGGGAGGGTGGAGGAATAGTCTCCTGAAAATCTACACACGGATATTAGAGGAAAAATCGGAGCGCAGTAAAAGATCCGGTTTTCAATCTAAGCACCACTAGATTCGCAATAGACTCGTAGTGTGAGCACATCTACCCGGTTCTGAGCTCAGTTTCTTCATCTGTAAAATGGGTAGAGTTGGCTTACCTAGTTTTTAATGGAACTCCTTCCAGAGGAAACATTTCACAATTTTAAACATTTCAAGAGCCTACTAAGCCGCTGCCGCCGCCACCTCGTCCACCTCCCTCCCTCATTTTACCCCCAGGACACCCCAATTCTGAGCTAACAGAAATGCAGAGACGTTGAGAGGAAAGAAATCTCACACCCCTTTAAAGTTAGTAATCAGGGTGCTCCTGGGAGAGGAGACTAATTGAGGCTTTGGACCAGGTTGTCCAAGCACTGAGCCCTGAGCCTCTGTTTCCAGCTTCAGACCAGGAACTGCCAGATGCTTTGGGGGCTAGTGATGCGCAGCTGAAGGATTCTGTTTCCAGGAGTAATACTGCATCTGACGCAAGACTTCTTGGGAACTGAATGAAGCCAGTCCTGTTAGTCCAGTGCTAATGAGGGTCCCTGAAGCAGGCAGGTGGGAAGGCGAGTTCTATTTGCAAGGGCTGCACCAAGAAAGGCGTGCTACACCAGGCTGCTGTAGAGAAAACTCCTCCTTCCCTTTTCTGGGGAATTTCTTGTTGCTTTTAAGACAAAATGCGTGCATTTCTAACAGACTCTCCTGGTCCAGAAGACAACGAGCAAAGGAATGGACTTTGAAAAGGAAGCATGTGACAGCCATTCTACACCCAGGAGGCACTGGCAAATACACTGAAGATTCCAGCCCCAGCAGCTCATGGAAGTGGTCCCCAAACCCACCATTTGTAATTCACAAGTAATGATCCTCTGATATTAAACATAAAAAGGGGCTCTGAGATAACCTCTCCAGACCTAGGCTTGTAAGGAAGACAGAGCACAGATTGGTTGCTCCTGAGAGGAATTCTGGTTCATTCTCTGCCTCAGTCTCCCTTCTCTCTACCTCTGCGCCACTTCCCTACACTGAGTTAGCCTTCGGTCTCACCTTCTGTTACTGTCCCAGACACAGCTGCCCCTAACCGGTAGATAAGTTTCCGGTGCTGACACCATCCCCACCCCCTCCAGGGCACAGCTGCGCAAAACGGCCCCAAGCGGCCTCTTGGGGCCCAGAAGGCTGCGGTGTGCATTGGGGAGGAGTGGCTGCGTTGTCTCTCCTTTGTCTGGGACCGTGCAGGTTCCGATCCTCACCACCTCCCCACCACCCCTCTCCCACCCCCTCAAACCTGACCCCGTCTTGAAGCAGAAACCCCCATCTCTGCAAAAGCAGAGAGGAGCTACTCATCCTGGTTCCCATGTTCTTTCCACCCGGTGGCGCGAGGTGCATAAAAACTGACTAAAATTTGAAGTGGTGGCTCAGCGTTCCCACCGGAGAGGCGGGAGTGTGGGGACACCCTGAGGGACACCTCCAGCCACACTCATTGAGTCCGGGCCTAGAACCACAACTTCTAAAGTCTTAGAGCCAAAAGGGCCCTGAGGCGTTGCTTTCCCCATTTTTCAGATGCATAACCTGAGGCCGAGGAGGGACTTGTCCAAGGTCATGTAGAAAGTCTAAGGTAGAGGAAAGGCTGTGGGCTGGGAACCTCTCTCAGAAGAGAGCCACTCTTGGGATGGCAGGGAGTTTGGGGGAGAGGTGAGGGTGTGGATGCTGCCAAATCAAAGAACCCAGTTAGGATATGCCGGCACAAACCAGTTTTCTTCCCAATACCTGTGCAGCTTGGACAGAATCTTGGAAGTACTGCCGGAGAGGGATGGAACCACAGATATTAACTGAGCAGGAATAGCTTGGACTCCCACTTCACACAGAGGCGTGCTGCTTCAGGACAGGCTTTAGCTGGGCTGCCTAATTTGTTGGGCGACAGGTGCCCATGACAGAGGAAGTTTCCCTCTGGGTGGGGGTTATTCACCATCTCCAAGGCAGCCGTCTTGTGGGAACTTCTAACGCCAAGAGGCACCACCAGACCTAACATCCTGGCCACCTAGCCCAGCCTTACAGGCCACCAAATGATGGCCCTGACAAGTTATAGAACTAGTTCAAGATTACACAGCAATTCCATGAAGGAGCCGGGCTTCGGCATCACAGTCGTGCCTCCGAGGGCTCATGAGCCCACGGGTCTGAGTGAGATTAGTAGAGAGACAAGCAATGAGAGATGGAAAGGACTAGCAGGGAGTTGGTCTCAACGATGGCACTGAATGAGGTCGGGACTTGCTGTGTCCAACAGTCACGGGGTTACGATCCCCAACGGTACAACTTTGAGCAGGGCCGGCAGGCCCTGTGCTAAGTACTGGAGGCAGGAGACTGGGAAAGGAAACCATCCGGGAAGGAACTCAATTTATGGAAGTCGAATCGCCTTTGAAAATTCTGCTGTTGGAAAAAAAAGCCCATTGAGAATGTATGAGAGGCCAAAATACCTCCAGAGGAGCGTCCACCTCGAGATTCAGCCAGCAACCTGCCCTCACTCAGAACATACTCTCCCTTCCTCCTCTTTCTCTCTGCCCAGTCAGCCCCACCCGCCACGCAGGAGTTGGGATGTAGGAGTCTGGGCTTGGGACTGCTAAAGGGCTCTAGGGGCTTGAAATCTACTCCTCCAGCCCATCTCCCTTCTCTTGTTTGAGGTGAAGGGAGGCCTACAGGGCTCAGATTAGTTGCTCAGTCTGAGGGCGTCAAAGATGCTGCTGCTATCGCTGTCTTAACTCACTAGGTCCTCTCTCTCGAACCCTTATTTTATTTTATTTTTTATTTTTTAGTAATCTCTATACCCAGCATGGGGCTCCAACTCATGACCCTGAGATCAAGACTCCAGAGATCAAGAGACACATGCTCTTCCAACAGAGGCAGCTAGCTCCCTCCCACCTCCACCCTCACCCCCACCTACACTGGGTCTAATCCTCACTTTTAAAGTATCAAAGAGAGAAAGCAACTGACCCGGGTTACACAGCTAGTGGTGGCAGAGTGAATTCCTGTGTGATTCCTGCACTGGATCAGGGTCTTTCTGTAGGAATCACTTAAGTATGTGAAAAATAGAATTTAACAAAATTTTTCAAGAACCACGTAAACTGCCTTTGTCAGGGTTTGTTATCATTACCAGTGCACCCTGAAGGCCAGGGGTTCTGGAACTACCTTCCTCTCTCCCAAAGTCTTCAGGCTACAGGCCACTTCTCTTAGGGCTCAGCTTCCCTATGTGTCTAATGGAGAGACCCCTGAGATGAGGCCTCCCAAAGTTGTGAAAGATGAAGATCCATGGCTAGGGAGTATTATTATCATTCCACCACGTTCATCCCAGAGCTAGGGTGCTAGATGCCAATGCCCAGACAGTGCTCAGCCTCTCCTGGCCTTCCTGGCCTTGGACTCCTTAAGCTAGCTTGGCCAAGAATAGTTTTTCTCCACGGGGGCCTTTGGAGGGTGGGGCTCCATCTCCTCTCCCAGCAAGAATGAGAGCTCTAATGGCAGAGAAGTCACCTGTCAGTCCTACTCCTTGTAGTACTTCTTGTAGTACCTACTCCTGTACTTCTTGCTGTATGATGTCAGACAAGTCCCTGCCCCTCTCTTGCCGTCAGTTTTTCCTTTTTGGTACCACAATGATCAGAGGCTAGACAGGAGGGTCCTTAAGTGGCTCCCTGCTCAAGGCTGACCTCACCTGATCTTGGAATTAGAGCAAAAAGGGCATATACTCCTTCCCCATTGTACAGATGGGGAAACTGAAGTCAAGAGAGGGAATGGAATACAGTTGGAAGGAAGGAAAAGGAGGTCAAGTGGCCCATAAAAGGCTTCGAAGTTGAGAAATGGGAGAAGCCCACACAAATCCCTTAGAACCAGACCTAGATGCCCCGAGCCTGGCCAGCTTCTCAGCTGTCTCCTCTCCCCCAGTTGGGGCGCAGGCTGGTGCAGACAGGCGGAAGTGCAGTGTCACCTGAGATGTCCACCCTTGCCAGAGGAGGCGGCCCTTACCCCAGCCCAAAGGAGAAGATGGGGCGTGGCTCTCCAGATTTTAAAACTCGGGCCAGACTAGGGCCCCCCAGCCCCACCCAGGTCCGCCTCACTGAGGAATGAAATGCTTTATTGATTAAACGATTATTCAGGCGATTGAACTAATCAAAGAGCCCATCGACCGCCCTGAATTACATTCTGGGTAGACAGCTCGTAGGGAGAGGCTGCCTTGCCAGCCACCCAGACCCTCCCTCGGAGCCTCACATGCCTCTGACCCGTTCCCGACATACACACAACACCTAGTCCTCATTCCGACGCAGGCGACTCTCTGAGTCCTACCCTCCGAGGGACCCCAGTGGGGAAGGAGGAAGGGGATGGAGCAGAGGGGGTTTCCGATTCCTTTCCCTTCCTGATGCACCTTAACCTTGGGGAGTCCGCTTTAATTCCCCACCTCTTAGATTTCTGTCCTCATTTCTCCTGTTACAATTTTGGAAACCTATGTATGTGCAGGGAGTTGTCTGGGTTTAGAGTTAAAGTCCACCTCTCTCTCTCTCTCTCTCTCTCTCTCTCTCTCTCTCTGCTTTTTGACCAGTATTTAAGGCTGAGATGGAGGTACGGCCTCAAAGATCCACGAGGATAATGGAAGTGGAATTCTTGCCCGCAGGGCCAGGAGTGTGTTTGGGTGGGGGGGGTTAGTACACTTAGCCTAATGCGTAAAAGAGGCTCCTATACCCAGATTTAACCTCAGGGCAAACTGAGGCCTCCTGCTGCCTGCCACTTCCTCTTAGATATAAACACACTCTGCTACCACTGCCTGGGCCTGTGGGTGGCACACCAAGCTCTGTGCCAGGAAGGCCCGTGTTTATACAGGCACCAGAGTTGGATGCCCAGGCTAGGCATACATGTCCACCCACTGTGCTCTCCTCCACTGGAGCAGCACCCACAAGATAAAACCCGTGCACACAGCGTGCGCGCAAGAGCACACACACACACACCATGGTCAAAGGCTTGTCTAGGAAAAAGTGAAGGCAGGCTGGAGGTCCCTAGAAATGTCACAACTAGCCTGTAGGTTGCCTGCTGTCACCCGCCAAGGTTATGCCTGCCACAGGAGACACTTTCATACAAATGGTAGACTCAACAGAGCCCACAGAGTGAAGCAGTGCACCCCACACACCCAGGGACGGCCCTCCCTGAAATCACGCCTCCATTCCGGGTTCTTCCAACATTATGTGACCACAGCCTGACCATCCGCAGGCTTAGCACAACAGAACCCCACTGCCCTAGATCCATCTCTGTGCCTCCAGGCAGGCATTCTTGTGTACATTGGCATGTACACGGTGAACAGCTGTTGGCATCCAAAAATGGAGGAGTCAGCGTAACCACCTCATTCTCACTGCCAAAGGCACTTGGGATACGACAGGTAAACACAAGCCCTTAAAGGAGTAGATGTACACTGAGACACTTCTCCAAATTACATACACTCGGCTCACAGACACACATTTTGGATATGCAGAGTACAGTACCCAGAAATATCAACTCATAAACATGACTAACACCCATTAATATAAGGATACGCATACACACAGGCACATAAATTCTTAGGCACACAGACATTTTGAAAATACACATACAGGGACACACAAACTCACTGTCACTCACGCACACTCTGAGCCCCTATGTAAACACACGGACCCAAACGAACTTTCAGACCCCCAGATAGACATACAGTAACAGAGAAAAACACAAACTCACAGATACTTGGACGGATGCAGAAGTGTGTGAACAAATTGGTGAAAAGACATAAAAAACGCGCCGCAGACAGACACGCAGTCAATCCCTGAGAAAATGCGGCTCACTCCCTCCCCCAGGGCCGACGTGCGTGAGGACCAGAGCCGGCTGGGTCCTGGAGTTAGCATGCCTGAAGCCCGGATCGCAGTCCTACCTGTCCTGCCGGTCCGAGGAGTCGGGTAATTTTTCTCTAAATCCATTTTGATTTTCCAGAACTTGATGAAGTGGACAGGGGGAAAAAGTTTCCACTTTTTGTGTGTGCTTCTTTTTCTTTCTTTTTTCTTTTTTTCTTTCTTTTCTTTTCCTTTTTTCCCCTTTCTTTTTCTTTTTTCTTTCTCTTTTCTTTTTCTTTCTTTCTTTCTTTTTTTTTTTTTTTTCTGGTGCCAGGGGCCGCTCACAGGTCGGAATAATTCAAGCCTTCCGCTCCCCCGCCGAGCTGGGGTAGCTGATCACTGAGCTGAAACTAAACGTTTTAGGTGGAAAAAAAGCGTCCGAAGGCACCGTGAAATGATTAAGGAACTAAAGAGCTTCTCGCCATGTGAGATCATGTCCTGTTCTCGCCAACATCACAAGATGTCCCCAGACACGCCGCGCCCCCAGCGTGCCGCCCCGCACTGCCGGCCCCGAACAGGGAAAGGGTGTCCGCGCTGTGCCACCGGGCCTGCTCAGCTGGCCAGACGGGGCGGGCCGGGCCGAGCCGGGCCGGAGCAGTGCGGGAGGCCGGGAGAGCAGCAGTGCCGCTGCCGCGCCGCCCTGGACTTTTATAGGGGGTTGGGGGGAGGGAAGGAAGGGTTCAAACGGAGCCGGGCGCTAGCCCGCGCGCCCACGAGAAGGTGCGGACCGAAGGCAAGCCGGGAAGCCCTGGCCTCGTGGCCGCACGTTCTACAAACCCCTGCGTCTCGATGTCTCGATGTCGCGGCCCTGTGCGGGTGACTCCTCTAGGTGTGAGCCCCGCCGCGTAGGCGGGTGCAGGCCGGGTTTTTGTTTTTTAAAAAATAACCACCTCGCCAAGCAGGTGTTTTTGAAGGGGGTGCAAAGGCAAGCAGCGTCGCCAGGCGTAGAGGGGGGCGTTCCAGTTTCCTCAGATTCACCCCTAGGGCGGCGCCAGCCCCCAGAAATCCTACCCCCACCCCAATTTGCAGCTCTAATAACATTGCCGGGTCCTTGACTTTAGGGTAGTGCCAGAACCCTAAAGCCCCCAGGTCCCCACTCAGCCTCCTGGTCCCAGAGCTCCCTCCCAAACCATGTCCCATTCTGGCCCGGAGCTTATAGAGGTTATAAGATGGAGATAAAATCCGGGCCTCGGCTTTGGAGCGCCCGAGCTGAGCAGAACCATCTCAGAGGTCCTGGAGATTGGCGGGAGTCCTGGACACCTTACCCCGGCCCATAAATAGAATCCCTTTGCCCTCTAGCCCGGAGACGTTGCGGCGGGCCCGGCCCCGAGACCCGGGACTTGATTCCAAGAGGGGAAATCAGCCCGAGAGAGACGGGGCAGTGGTGTGGCACGTCCAGCCCGTTCTCTTCGGCCCAGGCTTAAAACTTCACTCCCCTCCCCCCTCCCCAGTCCCGAGTCCAGCTGCAAGGCTTGGCCACTGGAAGTCTGTGGGGCCCCGCTGTGGGGTGGTCGCAGGGGCAAGGTTCTTCAGGGCGGGGGAGCGCTCTGCAGGAGGACTCTTGGCCCTCCGGACAATGGCAGTTTCGGAAAGTGAATCGCCCTCAGCAAGAGTGTTGTTTGTTTTTTGGAGGGGGTGGTCACGAGGCTGGGCCGCAACCTAGGGGGAAGAGCCCAGAGCTCGAGAAAAGGGGGAGTGGGGGAGGCTGGCGGGAACCGGACATCTCTTATCCACTGAGCCGATTTCGCCACAATCGGAAACGTGGCTGTGGATTCCCCGGCGGCCCCCCCACCAAGTAATCTGCGCAGTCCCCCTGCGCCGCCTCCTTCTTGCACGCTTCGAGTCCGGGTCCCTGCCCCGGCGATTCGATTTTTGGCCCTCTCCGAGAGCTCGACTCTTCCTTCCGCTGTCCAGCCCCAGCTCCTGCTTCCCGCCCTCTCGCCTAGCCCGCGCGGGGTGGCAGAGCCGAGGAGGAGCGGCCTGTCCGCGCCTAGAGATCAAAAGCCCTCCCGGAATTGACATTTCACCCCAGGCTGGGGGCGGGAGTTGTTGGGGTTGTTTTCGATTTAGAGGGTTTGTTTTGTTTTTATTTGTTTCCCGTGAATTTTCTTTTCATTATCTCTGAGAGAGTCTTTTGTTTCGGGTGTTTTGCGTGTAGTTATTTCGTGGATTTCATTTTAAGAGGGTTTTGCTCTGTGAGTCTTGGCCTTTCTGGTGGCCTTTGTTTTCTGTCTGGTGGGTTTTAATTTTACGTGTTTTGTACTTTGTCCTAGGAGGTTGTCCTTTTGTGTGTCGTTTGGAAGACTGTTGCTTCTGCGCGGTGTTTTGATGTGTTTTGATTTTGTATTACTGGGTGTTCGTCTGTGTGTTTTGTGTTAGGTGAATTTTGTGTTTGTATGTGTTTTGTTTTCTTCGATTTTGATTTTATTTTTTAGGAGCCGAGCGTTTGGATGGGGGGTTGGGGTTATGTTTTTGTCTGTGGGCTTTAGTTTTTGTATTTGTGAGATGCTTTGGTGAGTTTTACAAGTGTGTTTTGGCTTTGTGGGCTTTTGGATTAGGGAGGAGACACTGGCCACTACTCTGTTCCAGTCTGCACCCAGGAAGGGCGGAAGAATAGGCCAAGCATCAGAAATGATGGGTTCACGGTGCTCCGCAAAACCTGACCTCGGCGCCGCCGCGTCGTATTCTGCGCGCTCCAGACCAACGCGAAACAAATGTGCGTTCCCGAGGGGGCGCCCGCCTCTAGTCATAACCCTGCGGGTTGTGCGGGGCCAGTGCCAGGCTCAGAATTCACAGAGCCCCCCTCGCGGGGTACCCATCCCCAGCCGCCGTTCCCTTGAGCACCCTGTCCTCTGTGGGTCGATCTCCCCTCGCGCCTGGCCAGCTTGCTCCGGACCTCCCTGACTCCCGCAGCATTGGACCGAGGGGCGGATCCCCACAGAGGAGCAAGTGGAGAAACTCTTCGGACCACACGGAATTGATGCTTCGGCCCTCGAGATACTTGGCAGATGGTTAGGGACGCGCGGAGTCTAGAGGCAGATTCGCGTCGGAATCCCGGAAAAGTCCCCCATATTACTTGCCCGCAGCCCTAGTGTCCTAGGAACCCAACTCCGCTCAGCTTTCGGTTTGGAAAGGCTGTCCTGGTTTGCAACCACGGACACATAAATCCACACTCGAGCATACGCATACACAGCTAGAGAGCGAGAGAGCGAGCCAGCGCCTTGGTAGCAGCGGCCTGCATGGCGGTACCGGCGCTGGCATCACTTCAAGGAGAAGACAAACTGTAGTGGCCGCAAATGTTACAAGGACAGAATAAGGCATTCTTTCTGTCCACGTCGCCGGAATTTCTCCATCCTCGATACACCTGGATTTGTTTAATGCTACACCCAGGAGAAAGGGAGAGGGAAATTTGGAGAGGCAGAGAGACATGCTGGCTAAACCCGCAGGGAAATGCGGGAAGAATCTATAGAGACAGAATTATGTTGAGGGAGAGACAAGACCGTGAGGAAGGGCAGATTGGAGGCCCAGGAAAGGGGCTGGTGTGGAGGCTCCTCGGGGCCCCAGCGCTCTGTATTCTGTGAGAGCGAGAAAGCAGAAACCGAGAACAGAGAGTGACAGGAAAAGAAAAGAGTCGCAGAAGGGGTTGGCCTAGGCACGCTGCGAGCTTCCCTCCAGCTAAGACACTGAAGTCTAGGGAGGGGGAGGCCAACGACGGGAGGAGAGGAGCCTAGCTCGGGCTCTTCCACTCCGCCAGGAAACGCCCGATGACCCCAGGACTTGTGGGCCGGAACTGGGGCCCGGTTCCGGCCCAGCGCCCCCAGAGATCCCCAACCCGGAATCCAGCATGGGAAGGTTGGACCAGCGCGGTCCGCCGCTGGGCCTCGCTCTGTAAGAGCCTAGGGAGACGCTGCGGAGAACGACTCTGACCCTAGGGCTCTGGGCTGGGGCCTGAGCTGAGGGTGGGTGGGAGCCGACGTCCAGGCAAGAGGAAAGGAGGAGGCCCCGCCCCAAAGCTGGGGGCCGGGATCTGGGAGCGGCAGAGGCCGCAGCTGGACTTGCAGGATTCAGGGTCCTTGCAGCGCGCACGTGGCACCGCACCTTCCGCGGGCGGTGCCCCTAATGCCCAGCCCCGCCCTGCTTCGTTTGCCGACCCTGGATGGTGTTGGGATTGAGGGTGGACACCGAGTCGCGGCGAGTAGGTCCCTCGCGATATAAGCTTGGGGCTTGCCTAGGGGCGGCGCTCGGGTGGTTGGGGCGCCTCTCCACTGGCAACTCCCTGGGTGCAGAGCGCAAAAAGCGCGCAACGCAGGCCAGTCGCCGCCGCAAGTTTTCTAGCGGTGTCCGCAGCAGAAAGGGGCTGAGGACGGGTTTGGGTCAAAGCACCCATTTCTGCTGCCAGCGGGGTCCTCTGCGCCCAAAGGGCTTTGAGGTCTGGCTCCTGGTTCTCTAGGGCACCATGTACTAGCGGCTCGCCACCCAGGAATATTCGGGTAGCGCTGGAAAACGCGATGGGGCTGTGTTCGGGGAACCTGGCGCTCGTGGTGGGTTATCGCTATTGTTGTTTTACTTTACTGCTTTTCTTGTTTTAATTAAAGGTGTTATTGAGAGAAGCCTCGGGGAGGGCAGACCTGGGTCGTTTGGCTGGTTTCATTTCAACTCAATCCAGTAATCCAATTCAGTTCCACTATTGGTTTCTAGTGCACAGGTACACATGGCAGACGTCATGTATACGGCGTATACATATGCACAGAGACAAGGTTTGAAGGAAACTCTAGGAGAATTTTGAGATAAAATTTACTCTCTTGGAGTTACACTTGCAATACGTGAGTATGGAAAACCGGCAGTCAGTTGTATTTAACATTTGCCAACATTTTCCAGCAATCCACTGTTACCTAAGAATTCCAAACGAGGCGTTGAAAAGATTTACTGGGCATTCTGTTTAACATTGAGAACAAACGTTAAGTCAGTTCATTTCTTATTATATTTCCCCTTAAATTTAACAATGTCATAATTTGTAAATAATAAAATCTTATTTTGCTTAAGAAAGTTAATACATAGGATGTTTTATTTCTATCAATATACGATGAACTGTTAGCTCTCCCTCCCCTTTTTCTTCTGCTATTTCTCCGTGTAATGTGAGCTTTAAATATTCATGCGCCAGCCTAGACTTACATCCTATTTAGTGTTTTAAACCAATAACATTTAAATGTGATATAATTTCATCCCGTGAAGTATTGGAACATAAAGGAGCCTACTTCACAAGCGATTTTGAGTGAGTGCACAGGTTAAACAATCTTTTTAGTTTTTGGACATAGATCAGGCTATTAAACGGAAGTGAAGCGCGCCTGTAAGTAGGCCCTTTAATGTTCTCACTTACTTCATTCTCCATTTTTCTGTAATAACTTCGGAGCTATGGCAGAGGATCACAGCAGGATTGGAGCGCTTTCCCTGGAGCCTGTAGAGTGACCTTGCAAATCGCCAAGCGAATACCCCAGACTCATGGCAGGTTGTGGACTGCTTTTTTTTTTTTTTTCTTTCTTCCTTTTGAGGGGCAGTCAAAGGGGTAGAGAGGGGACTGCAGGATATAAAGTCTGGATTTGAGAACATGCCTGTAATAAAACTGAGCTCTAAAAACCCTTCAGATTTGCTGCTGCTGACCTCTTATTAGCAACTTGACCAGCTATTCTTTGCTGGTAGCTTTCTCCAGGACTTAGCCCAGAGTGAGATGCAAGAGGAGCTGGCTGGATTTGGGTCCAGAGGGCCTTTGAGGTGAGCCCTGCAGCCAGCCCCAGTCTCTAGTGACCAGAGACACTTCCCAAAGTGTTTAACTTCTCCTTTACTTAATCCTGGAGGTGGGGGCCAGACCTTCAGACATTGAATGGCAACTGGCTAAAAAATTGGCTACAAAAAGAAAAATTAAAAACCTGTCCCCTCATTTACTTTCAATCAGATGAAAGCCATTTGGCATATCAAGATGGTATGAGGAGGTTATGAAGCATAGAACAAGAAGGTTGTTTTCCCCCTAAATCATGAAAATATTTCTAATGGGAAATCATGACACTATTTTCCTTATAATCACCTAAGTGTCCATCTATCACATAGGGAAACTAGCAATACACTACTACTTGAGAATCCAAAATGGGGCGTCGACAAAAATTGGAGGTCTAGAACAAAATATCCCTACTAAATTCATACTAAAAGAACCATACCAAATCACTCATACTAAAAATGCTGCTAAATTTTCAATGAAAGCAATTTTTAGGACAAGCGTTGGTAATGTTATGGAGAGATCTTTATAAATTCTCCCAGAAAAACAAGTAAGGACTATCTATTCCGAGTCTTTATTTGCAGTGTAAGTTGATATGTATATATAAAGGTTTGTGGATAGGCAGGCTAAGAGCCCCAGACGGGATTCTTGTTAGGCACAAATTCTTACCCACAAGGTGCGAGTTGGAAATAGTATGGTGAATTGAAAGGGGGACCGATTTTTTTTCCGAGTTTGGTACAGCAGTTGGTGTCTCATTTCTCATGCAATTTGCACGTAGACTCGTGTACCCCATGAAGTGACAAAAGAGAATTAGGCGGGGATGAAAACCTGCCGGTGTCTGCAGGCGGTGCCTCAAAGCGCTCCTTTGGATACACGTTCCTGGTGGTGGGGAGTTTGCTGCCTCTAAACCAGGACTGACCTTTTGTCTTTTGACCTCTGATGCATGAAATTAGGTAGCAAAAGAAGATGCGAAGAAAAGGATACAAAAACACGGAAAAACAGCCCTCCCTGACAATAGTCATTGTATCAGATCATAGAGGAGCTGCCCAGCACAGCCCGAAGCGCTTGTTTTTAAGGCTTCGGGTCTTCCTGGCCACTGGCATTCCTGTTCTCCTTTGTGGGAGATCAGCATTTGTTGGGGGAGGGATTAAGCACTCTTTTTAATTAGGCTCAGAGCTAGGTTTTGTGTGGGCTCCTTTCACCAAAGCCTGCCCCCGTTTAGCGAGTACTTGGTTCCTCCATTTCCTCTGAGGCCCTCGTTGCAGGCTGGATGCCCGGGTTGTGCCATCGGTGGCAGCTTCGGAGACACCGAAAGCTCTGTCCCTAAAGCCTTTTTGGCCACCCAGGGGAAAGCTGCTGCCCAGCAGGCATGGGGGAGGGGGAGCAGCGTGCTTCTGGGGCCAGAAGGGCCACATGCTCCGAGTAGATAGCCCTCCCTTCTTTCTCCGGACCCAGTGGGAGTATCTGATGCCTGCAGTGCTGGGGTGTCCTGTCCCCTTGGCCTAATGGGCCAGCCCCGTGCCCTCCACTGTCACGGGTGTCAGGGAAGAGGGCAACAACATTTGCAGAGACACCCTCAGTGAGTGCACACAGCAGTCATTTGACCCTTGAAGCCATCCTGGGAAAGAGTACTCAGCCCTGTGTCAAGAGCCAGGGCATAACGTGGCTTGAGCCCTTGTCCAGAGGGGAGACAGATCTCTACTTGGACTGTAAAGAGTGTGAGGATGGGGGTGAGCAAAGAGGGCAGTGGGAAAACAGCAGGGTGATGAAGCCAGACTCTGGAAAGGCAGAGGAGGTTGGAGGAGACCTCTCTTGGGGGAGCAACCTAGAGGATGTTGAGGGGTGAGTAAGACTTCACTGGATAATGACTGGGAGAGCATGATCAACATTCCCATTTTGCAGATGAGACTACTGTGTACCAACATATCAGTAAAATGCTATGAAAAGAGCTGACCAAGGGCTTGTGTTGGGGGGCAGGAATGGTAAAGTCTCCTGAGGGAAGGAGTTCAGCGTGGTTTGGGGAATGGAGCAAAGTAAGGAGGAGGATGGATAAGGTGGGCAAACTCCTGCCATACATCCCTTGAGATGGCCAGAGTAACGGCAGCAGATATTCTCCCCCTACTGGAGGAGTGAATGGACCCCAAGGGTCAAAGGGAGTTCAAAGAAAAGCTACAGGACCAAAGGAGACATACACAAGAACGCTTAACTTGTATCACCTTTTCATGGTCTGACCTGGAGAATTTGCTAAGTTCGGAAAAAACGCCAGCCTGGGGACAAACAAAAGAATTTCAGCCTGCAATGTTCCTCATCCATTTTAGTAAATCTTCCAGCTGTGGGACACCCTCTCAGAGCTACCACTGGTGGCCACCACTCACTGCTCAGGCCACATAGTCCTGAGTTCTCCCTTTCCTGTTTCCCTGTGCAATGGCAAATGAGTATGTGTGTCCAGTCCTCCCCCATCTTCCTAGGCTATGAGCTCCCGTGGGCAGGGCTCCACCTCTGGGACCTTGGCTCTTCTGGCAGTATGCCATTCTGGTTGTTAATAACAGTAACTTCTCAACTTCAGTGTGAGAAGGATTGCATGCAGATCCCTGGGCCCCAACTCTGGAGAGCTTGCTTTAGTGATAGGGGACGGAGCTTGGAACCCAAATGTTTAATAACTTCCTCGGGGAAATCAGATGCAAGAGGTACCTGAACCATCCGTTGAAAAACACTGACTTAAAAGCTTTTCCAGGGCAAGGACTGAATCCCTTGGGATTTACTCATTCCTGCCCACCCCCCACTTCACCAGGCCTCCACCTATCCAAACATTGAGAATTTGGAGCTGGTAAGGATCACAGTACTTAGATGCCCAAAGTGCCAGCAAGTCTCTTTGCAAACCATCCCCAATGTGTCCCAAAAGAGCCAAAGAACTGTCTCCTCCTCCCATTTTTTCATTCTGTTCCATTCAACAAAAAGAGCCCAGTGCTTAGGCTTAGAGAGAGACAAGACTCTCTTGCCGTCCAGTTGCTCACAGTCAGGTGAGAGAAATAAGCCTATAATATAAGGTAGAACCTGATGGAGCTTTTAATTGAATACAGTTAGGAAAATGAAGGAAGAGTCCTTTCCTACTAGGGGGAATCTATGAAAGTTTCTTGAAGGAGGTGGTATTTGATCTAAGCTTGGAAGACTGAGTTGGAGAAGATGTGGAGAAAGGTGTTTGCTACAGGCCAAGGGTTCAGTCTGACCAATGGCTTAGAGGCAGACAATGCTTGGCCTGTTTAGGAAGTGGAAGGGCAGGAGCACACAGTGTTCCCTGGTGACCAAACTAGGGAGCTGAGAAAATGGAGTCCCCAGGGAGAAACAGTTAAGAACTGCATTAGAGCAACCTTGAGATTTGGCCCAATCACCTACCACTCCCATGGGAACATATCACCTTCCCTCCGAACTTTGCAAGACCCTCTTTCTTGCTGAGCCTCTCTGGTTGAGCAGAGGTTACTACTACCTGCTTCTGTGGGGTTTTGTGTCTGTATTATGCCTAGAGTCACTCCCTGAGTGAGTGTATCGGAGTCCCTCTGGGTCCCACACCTCTGCAAATGCCTTCGTCACACTATCATAGCAATTTGTCCTTGTGCCTTTCTCTCATGAGAGCAGGGACAGTATCTTATCTGTCTCTGCAACCCCAGAACAACACAGGACTTGCACATAAATCAAGAGTCTGATGAATGAATAAACGTGGTGAAGGGATGATCCTCTTTAGACTGGGCCTCTGTAGTCCACAACTCTAACTCCTGCTTTACCACATCCTAGCAGTGTGACCTCGCCTCTCTGCCCCTCAGTTTGCTAACCTGTGTGTTGGGGAGATTAACTGGCACCCACTCAACCCACCTCTCTGGGCTTTTGTGAATATCAAATGACAGAATTGCTAGGCTCTTATCTCATGAGGTACTGTTAAGATGGGTTTACATCCCCCAGTGCTGTTTAAAGAAAATTTTTTTTTTTTTTTTTGGTTGACTAAGAATATTTCTCCTTTGGTAGAGGAGCCAATGGCCCAGCATTTGACAGGAGCTGTGAGTGGGGGTTTGTATAGGAGGAGGCAGACAGTACTCACATGTTTAAAAAAATTGTGCCAGTCTTTTCAAAGTATCCTTTGCCAGCAGGCAAAAAATTCAACTCAAGCACATCTCAGAGCCATTGGTTAACAGCTGTCATGATACCACTGCTAAATTTCTGAAAAGACAATGTCGGATCTAGAATTGCTGGGGAAAAACACACAGCTGGGCAGAGCTGAACGGAGAGGAAAACCTCAGATCCTACAGGGAAAATGAAAAGGCATAATTGCAGTCAATAGTGCATTAATGAGGTGAAGTCTACTGTATACACACACACACACACACACACACACACACACATACCCTGTACATTATAGAATTTCACTCTGTGGGAAAGAAGGCGCAGAAAGATGAGTCATAAGTCATGTGTTCTGTCAGATTCTCCACAAACCCCCAATCCCAGGAGTCTTCCAGTGAGCATCCTCTTCAGAGAGCAACTAGAATAGGCCAGATTCTCTTAGATGGTACAGCTAGTAGTTCATCAATTAATGTATTAGTAATTAAATCAGTAAATTGTTCATTAATAGCATGGGCACTTGGAGTAGAGGACCTCATTTCATTATATGAATTGTATCTAGCCTGGCCTGTCTATAGCATCCCAATAAACACTCAGCCTGCGCTTGAATACCTCTAGGGACAGTGAGCTCACTAGCTCTTTTCATTGTGGAATGGCTGCCAAGAATTCCTTTCCTTCATTGAGCACACGTCAGCTTTCATGTAATTTCTGTCCATTGGTCCTAGTTCTGCCCTCTGGGGGTCACTACCCTCATGAAAGAACAGGCAAGGTAACACAGTGAAGGTTCCTGTGAAAATATCAGCTTAGACAGTGCAAGGGGGGTTTCAACATCCTCCCTATGTCATTGGATGAATAATCCCAGCCTAAAAGGGTGATCTTATAATGTCAACTAGGGAAAGCACATTCAGGAGTAAAGCAGGGGGCGCCTGGCTGGCTCAGTCTGTGGAGCATGCAACTTTTGATCTTGTGGTTATGAGTTCAAGCCCCACGTTGGGTGCAGAGATGACTTAAAAATAACTCTAGTGGCACGTGGGTTGTTCATTCAGTTGAGGATCTGACTCTTGATTTTGACTCAGGTCATGATCCCAGAGATGTGGGATGGAGCCCTGAGTCTGGCTCCAAGCTGAGTGTGGAGCCTACTTAAGATTCTCTCTCTGTCTCTGTCTCTGTCTCTCTGTGTCTCTCTCTCCCTCTGCCCCTCCCCTCCCACAAGCATGCTCACGAATGCACACATGCACTCTCACTCTATCTCTAAAAACAAACCAAAAAAAAAAAGATTCTTTTTTTTTTAATTTTTTTTAACGTTTATTTATTTTTGAGACAGAGATAGAAAGAACATGAATGGGGGAGGGGCAGAGAGAGAGGGAGACACAGAATCTGAAACAGGCTCCAGGCTGAGCTGTCAGCACAGAGCCCGACGCGGGGCTCGAACTCACGGACCACGAGATCATGACCTGAGCTGAAGTCAGACGCTTAACTGACTGAGCCACCCAGGCGCCCCCCAAAAAAAAGATTCTTAAAAAAAAAAAAAAGAAAAAGGAGTAAAGCAGGAGCAGGATTATGGGGCTGAGAGGCCAGTCTACAGAACATTTCTGAAAACTCAATTCCATGGCCGCATCCCCACGGGCTACAGATTCCCGTGTAACTTTATCTTTAAAAGGACATTGGTACAACCACCACTGTGACACCACAGACTGGGCCTGTCTATGCTAAGAAAGACAGCCCTGAGAAGCCATTGAATCCAACCTCTTGCCCCATTTGACAGATGGACACACTAAGGCCCCGAGAAGGAAACAGACTTGCCAAAGTTTCCACAGTGAGTTACTGGGAGGGGCAGGACTGATGAGAGTTCCTGACATTTCCTGAGTGCTTACTACTTACTGCTCACCATGCTTTACAACATTGTCATCATGAGTTAAGTAAAGCCACAGAGACTTGCCCAGGACCATCCGGTTAGGAAATGGCAGAGATGGAATTTGAAAGTCAGTTCTAACCTCACAGTCAAATTATACTACTTCCCTAAAACCCAGGACTCCTCCAGGCCCTACCTTTACCCTCACCCAGATTCTACCCCTGTGTGTCCTTCATGATGCTGCACTGACTCTCAAAGAAAAAAGATTCAACTGTATGCAGTCCATAGGATTTCCAAAGTGATTCTGGGTCACCCTACACACATTATCTCAGGGGAGCCTGACCACAGACTCAGGCTGCAGCCTGGGCAGGAATTAGCGTGCTCATTTCTCAAAGCAGGAGCAGTTGAGTTTCCTTCAGTCTCACTGGACCTTCTCCACCACTGTCTATACATCCAGAGGGAGGTCCTACAAGCTGGGAAATGCACAAGGTAGGAGTCAGGACCCAAGCTCCACCAACAGAGAACAGACATATGGAAACTGGCTGAGGAAATTTTTTATCCAAAAGAAAAAGGAGTGCATTTTCTTTCTTTATATGTTTTAAATAGAATGATGAGATAATCCTGGATTTTAAAAAATCAACTCTGGTGTTTATATTTTAATTTATTCCCAGAAGGGTAGGAGGGTCTGGAAGAAATGCAATATGTGCTTCTTATTTTATCATTTTCTATGGTAAACCACATTTAATCCCTTTCTTCACTGAAAGGATTTACAAAGGATATGACAAAATGTACCTATCTGTTGCTTTCATTGTATTTTTTTCCAGATTTTTTTTTGTGGTTTACACTGTTATAACAATAAAGGAAATTAAAAGGGGAGAAAATTATCCATAATCCTACCATCCTAACAAACGAACTGTTCAGCTTTCCTTTTATGCCCTTATTTACATGCTGGCAAAATTTACATAAGGATTTTGTTAGTGTGGTTACAGCTTGTATTCAGCTTTCTCACTTAACAATTTATGATTATAATGCTACATGGTCTTCATAATTATTTTTTTAAGTTTATTTATTTATTGAGAGAGAGAGAGAGAGAGAAATGAACATGCAGGGGAGGGGCAGAGAGAGACGGAGAGGTAGGATCCAAAGCAGGCTCCGTGAGGTCAGCACAGAGCCCGATGTGGGACTTGAACTCATGAACCCTGAGATCATGACCTGAGCTGAAACCTAAGAGTCAGATGCTTAACTGATGAGCCACCAGGCGCCCCTGGTCTTCATAATTATTTAGAAAGAAATGGGGGTGCCTTGATGGCTCACTCAGTTAAGCGTCTAACTATGGCACAGGTCATGATATCACAGCTTGTGGGTTCGAGCTCCGCATCGGGCTCTGTGCTGACTACTCAGAGCCTGGAGCCTGCTTCAGATTCTGTGTCTCCCTCTCTCTCTGCCCCTCCTCTGCTCACACTCTGTCTCTGTCTCTGTCAAAAATAAATAAACATTAAAAAAAATTGTTTTAGGTGCACCTGGGTGGCTCAGTCAGTTAAGCATCCGACTTCAGCTCAGGTCATGATCTCATGGTCCGTGAGTTCAAGCCCCGCATCAGGCTCTGTGCTGACAGCTCAGAGCCTGGAGCCTGTTTCGGATTCTGTGTCTCCCTCTCTCTCTGACCCTCCCCCCGTTCATGCTTTGTCTCTCTCTGTCTCAAAAATAAATAAACGTTAAAAAAATTTTTTTTAATTTAAAAAAAAAATAAAAATACATGGGTTTTTGTTTTTTTTTTAATGTTTTAATAATTATTTTAATGGCTGCTTAATACCCTTTTTAAGTAGATATATCATTCCTAGCATTATACTTTCAAAAAGACTCAATTTTTCACTATCACAGATAATCCCAAACTTTACGTCTTCATACTTCTGTCTCCTTTTTTTTTTATTATTTCCTAAAATCCCCAGATCTAGATTTGCTGGTTCAAGAACTTGCCCGGTTCTTGATATATATGGACAAATCACTTTGCAAAAGGCTTTTATAAATTTATTTTGCCTCCAGTAATGGATGAGTATGAGTATGATACTTTCGTACTACCCAAGGGAAATCTTCTGAAAAACAAAAGATAACTTGATAAGCAACATTTTCACTCATTAAAATAAATGGTTTGACAGAACTGTCATTGGCTCTCTATTCTCTTCTTTGTTGCTGTCATAAATTAAATGCTTTTACCGAGACTTTGGGGAAAGCAGCAAAGCAATTATTATACCCACTTTATAGCTGAGGAGACAGAGTCTCAACTCATGGTTTTGCCCAAGGATGCACAGAGAAAAATGGTCTTGCCTTTGGCACTATGAGTAACTGTAGTGAACCAAAGATGATTTCATTGGTTTCTTACAACCTCCTGGAAGATTCTCAGGTTTGTTTTGTTTTGTTTTGTTTCATTTTGCTTTGCTTTGTTTTGCTTTTGTTATCCCTGGGGTTTGGGGAGAAGCTAGGACAGTACATTCATATCAGGTAAGTTTGTAACTTCATAAACCTCCTTGCCTCCAGTTGCTACTGAAAGCATGGGCTCTCTTTGGTTTTTCTTTTGTTTGTTTTTTTTAAATTTTTTTTTTAACATTTATTTATTTTTGGGACAGAGAGAGACAGAACATGAACGGGGGAGGGGCTGAGAAGGAGGGAGACACAGAATCGGAAGCAGGCTCCAGGCTCTGAGCCATCAGCCCAGAGCCCGACGCGGGGCTCGAACTCACAGACCGCGAGATCGTGACCTGAGCTGAAGTCGGATGCCTAACCGACTGAGCCACCCAGGCACCCCAGCATGGGCTCTCTTTGATGTATTCTTGCCAGAGAATCTTTGAACTCCTGAGCTGGGAGGGATGTTAGAAAGAATCTCGTACAGCTGATTCATTTTAGAGATGGGGAAACTGAGGCCCAGAGAAGAGAAATGACTTGTCCAGGTCCATTCAGGGAGTTGGCAGCAGACTCAGTATCCACTCTCTCTTCTACCCTCTGATTTAAAATGTGGCCTAGGGGTGCCTGGGTTGCTCGGTCCATTAAGCATCTGACTCTTGATTTGCATTCAGGTCATGATCTCATGGTCGTGAGATCAAACCATGTGTGGGGCTCCGGGTTGGGCCTGGGCCTGGAAACTGCTTCAGATTCTCTCTCTCCCTCTGCCTCTCCCTCCCTCCCTCCCTTCCTCCCTCTCTCTCTCTCTGTCTCTCTCTCTCTCAGAAAAAAAAAAAAAAGTTTTCCTAGAGCACATTAGTGGGGTCACTTGTGTTTTGTGAGACAGTAAAATTGGATATTTTGAAAAGGATTGCAGGGTCAAAATCACTTGGGAAATACTGGATACTTTATGTTTCTTTTGGAGCTCTCTGGTGACATGAGTCTGGTAACACAGAGTTAAAATTAAACAGGTTTACTTATTAAAGGACTTCCCAAAATCCTTAATACCCCAAATGACATTTGTTTATATTTATTTGTTTTATTTTTGTTCTGGTGTTTCGGGGTTTCTTTTGAGCAAATATTTCCTTTTTTACTAGATTTTATTTTTAAATTTAATATTTTATTGACTTATTTGTTTGTTTGTTTGTTTTGACTCACTAATATATACATGTGGCTCAAATTCGAAAGGTACAAAAAGAACCTGAGGAAAAGTCTCTTCCTATCTCTGGACCTCAGCTATCCCCCTCCCCCCCACCCCCTCCCACCCCCGATCCCTCTCTTTGAACCTGCCAGTATATGTTCATGTGTGTAGTCCATATGGGTACACTTAATATATCTTGGTGATTATTCCCCATTGGTACATAGAGAGGTTCCTCATTCTTTGCATTTTCCCCTTTGTAGTATGCATTTGAATGTCCCATTGGAATATAGTCTTCACCCTTGAGGGGCACACAGTCCCCTGGGAAAATGAGGCTCATTATGATCACTGCAAAAAGGTAGGAAGTGCTCACGGAAGAGTGTATGCAGTTGTGTGGCCATGTAGAAGAAGGAGGAGGTCACTTAGTAGGGCTTGGTTTGGAGCAGGAGCCTGGACCTGAGAAGGGTACCTGCTGCAGGTGGGTCTTGGCAGAGGGAGAGGGAGAGTGACAAGCAGTTATTCGTCACATTGACCTTTGTTTTAAAACAAAGAAGGCCAGTATGCATGTTCTGGCCAACCCCAACATTTAGATGCTGAGCACAAAGGCTTGATTTTTATTAGCTATATTTGTTGCCCATATAATGGAACCGATCTTAAAGTGGAAGTCAGACGTGTATATCAGATATCATTTGGAGTAATGAGTGTATTTTCCTAATCTTTCCAACACCGACCTTACAACTCATCTCCAATAGTATGCATACTAATTAATTTGTTTTCCATATAGTAATAAGATTAACAGCCTTGCATTTACACGGGGTACTGAGTCATGTTCAAATAAAACAAGTTCTAATGAGAAAAATTGGATGCAGCAGCAAATCGTGTCCCACTCGGCAATCCAGGTTTATGTGTGTTTGTCTGTCTTTGCTACACGTATTTTTGTCAGGATCTCACTGTAAACAAGACGATTTTTTTTTTCATCGTTGGGTTAGTCTGAGTAAATTTGTTTAATGAACAACAAAGTCATTGTAAACATTGCACAAAGCTGAGTGCCTTGCCGCGTGGCGAGGAATCTTTTAAGCTGCTTCAAAAAAACACAATGTGTTAACCACAAAAACAGTATTGGGGGTAACACTATTAACAAATCAAGGCTCCTAGAGATGCAGTCTGACTCAGTCGTCTCCTGGATAACTGAGGGGTGTGTGGTGAAATGAGATGTCACCTCGTACAGATACTCTGCCTTCTCTACTCTGGGCCTCACCTCCTCCCTCCATCATGGGAGACAGTTGTCGAACCTTGTGAATGTCCCACGTGCTAATCATCAGAATCAACAAGGGGCTTTAAAAAATTATAGATGGCCAAGCTGTCCTCCTAAAATCCCAGCCTCACTAAATTCCAATCTCTGGGGCCTGGGGTCCCAGAATCTATATTTTTTAAAATATTTATTTATGTTGGGGCGTCTGGGTGGCTCAGTCAGTTAAGTGTCTGACTTTGGCTCAGGTCATGATCTCAAGGTTCATGGGTTCAAGCCCCACATTGGGCTCCGTGCTGACAGCATAGAGTCTGCTTGGGATTCTCTCTCTCTCTCTCTCTCTCTCTCTCTCTCTCTCTCTTCCTATCCCTCCCCCACTCATGCTTGTTCTCCCTCTCAAAATAAATAAATAAACTATAAAAAATACTTTTAAAATATTTATGTATGTTAGGGGGAAGGAGGGGCAAAAACAGGGGGGACAGAGGATCTGAAGCGGGTTTTGTGCTGACAACAGAGAGCCCGATGTAAGGCTCAAACTCACAAACCTGAGCTGAAGTCAGACATTTAACCAACTGAACCACCCAGAAGCCCCCCAGAATTTGGATTTTTAAAAATAAGTTCGCGGGGTGCCTGGATGGCTCGGTCGGTTAAGCCTCCAACTTCAGCTCAGGTCATGATCTCACAGTCCGTGAGTTCAAGCCCCGCGTCGGGCTCTGTGCTGACCGCTCAGAGCCTGCAGCCTGTTTCAGATTCTGTGTCTCCCTCTCTCTCTGCCCCTCCCCTGTTCATGCTGTGTCTCTCTCTGTCTCAAAAATAAATAAACGATAAAAAAATTAAAAAAAAATTAAAAAATAAAAATAAGTTCCCCAGCTCATTAAAAAAAATTTTTTTTGATAAAAATAAAAAAAAATAAGTTTCCCAGCTGATTTGATGACCAACTTGGTTTGGACGCACTGGACTAGAGAGATTATCATTAAGATCTTTCCCAGCTCTTATGTTCTCCATGATTTCATGACCATAAAAACCCATGATACTAAAAATTCATCTTGAAAAATACTATTCCTCTTGTCTGGGCTGAGGAAGAGAACTGCTCAGGGAGTCAGAAACCTGAATTTTAGTCCTGGTTCCCCTCAAGCTCCCCACATGACCTGTGGAAAAGTCACTTTACTCTGCCCCTCATTCGCTTCATTCACAGAACAAGGGCATCGGATCCTTCTTCTCTGACATTCTGGAGCCTAATTTCTGACTGCTTCGGCATTCATCCATTTGTGCATAAAACGCCATCCACTTGACTTTTGAGAACAGAGATTGGTATGAAGGCTTGATTGCAGTCATCCACAGTAGCCTACTCATTCTTTTTGAGGCCAGGGTAGTCTCTCTCGGTCCCTCCCTCGTGATGGGTTTTGCCCCAGCTGGTTGTTTTTCAGAGGAGGGCAAGGCTATGTCCTGGCTGACAGCCAGGCACTTCCAAGACCCTTATTACTTCCCCCCATTTCAGACTCAATTCATTCCAGCTTTCGTTGATCCTTTGGGCCCATAGTTGTGCAAGATACCTCTATGCTATATACCCCACCATTCCCAACCCAGAGGCCCCAAAGCATCTGAGGAATGAATGAATGAATGAATGAGTGATTTGAAGTCACACGAGGTGATTCCCAGCTCTAACATTCAGTGTCTCTGTGCCTCTTAGTCTTTAGTGGGTTCTGTGCTCAGTGAGGTGGAAGAGGAAGAAGGCATCCCAGGTCTGTGTGGGAGTGATTACTTCTGCCTACACATTGAGTTTGTCAGTTTTCTGACTTCATATGAATGGGATCATACTGGATATATTCTCTGTGTCTTGCCTCTTTCGCTCACCATCGTACTTTGTTTTCTGACCAGGGTGGGAGTTGCCAGAGCTCACTTTTAGTTATTCATTAAATGGTCTTCTGTACTTTATGCATTTTTTCAGGATCTGGACTGTATTTCACAATACAAGAAGAAAAATTGAAGGAGCCCAAGACAGTTACTATTCAATTTTATCCTCAAGAGACAATCTAGACTGTTGTAGAAAAAGGGTCTTTTCGTCTTGGGGAAAAGTGACTTGGGAATTTACAATGATTTTTTTTTAATTTCTTAAAATGTTTATTCGTTTTTGAGAGACAGAGAGAGACAGAGCACGAGTGGGGAAGGGGCAGAGAGAGAGGGAGACACAGAATCTGAAGCAGGCTCCAGGCTCTGAGCTGTCAGCACAGAGCCCAACGCAGGACTCGAACTCACAAACTGCAAGATCGTGACCTGAGCTGAAGTCAGACACTCAACCGACTGAGCCACCTAGGCGCCCCTACAATGATTTTTACAAATTTTCACAAAAGTTTAGCCTCAGAGCTTCCAGTTACCTTTCTTTTTTTGCCCACCCCTTAGCAAACGTTCCAAAACTTGGTCAACGGCAGCTCTACCCTCAATTCCTCCATCACGCACCACCCCACGTGCCTCCCCAGCAAGTCCACTGATCTGTCTGAGCTTCCATTTCCTCCCATGTAAAACCATGGCGTTGCTCACATCTGCTGGTGGTGTGGGCTGTGGGCTGTGGGGCACGTAAATCAGTATCGGGACCCGACTTGCTATACCTATGACAGGGTCTGAATCTATACATGTGGCAAAGTAACAGTGTGGAAAATGGGGGTTATAGGCTTTGTGTCGATAAACCTGAGAGAGTGGGGGGAAATCATTTTCCATTAGGAGACCCAGTTCAGCACCACTTTGGTATTACCTGCCTGGGCTGCGTTATGCATTGCTCTGTGGGGAGTCAGGGTTTAATGAAGTAGGATAAACCACACATGCACATTAGTTAGCCTCAGCACAGGCAGGATTAACTTTACACTCCATTTGCAAGAGCAAAGCTCCTCTCCTAGAGTTTGTTATAAAGGGATTTAGAATTACAGAATGATAGAGCTGGAAGAGAGCCCCTAAGACATCATCATAATCCTCCCCCGTCATTTTACAGAGGGTCAAAATAAAGTCCAGACAGCGGAAGGGACGTGCCCAAGGTCACCTACTGAATTAGTGGCAGAGCTCAGGTAGGAACCGGGGTCTCCTGCTCCCCAGCCCTGCGTCCTTTCCATTTTTTTCTTTGATTACTTTACTGTAGCCTTGAAACAAAGACAAAGTAATGTGTTTCTCTTGATGGCTTTGCTCTGCACTCATTCATACATTCTTCACTCAACTTGTCCTTCCCTCTCTATACGTTCTTCATATTCAGGTTTCATAGGTGTACAAACAAGCCAGGTCATGCTGGGGATGAGGAATCTGTGTGCTCAGGTTGCATTAGGAACATCGTGAGATCCTGGGTCCCATTCCAGGAGCTATACCCAAACCCAAGGGCTAAAGGCAAATAGTCCTCACAATAACATCACTACCACCACCAGCAGCAGCTAACGCAACACTCATTAGGTGCCAGGCTCTGTTTTAAGCACTTCCTATATTTTAATTCATTTAATCTTCACAACAATCCTATAAGGCAGGTACTGCCATGTGCACACTAGTATCCTCATTTTACAGAGGAGGAAGCTGAAGCAGAGAGTTAAGTAACCATCTCACCATCACACAGATTGTAGATAGTTTAGTCAGTTTCAAAGCAGGCAGTCAGGCTGCAGAGTCTGGGCTTTCCTAATCCAGTTCAATCTGCCTTTGTTCATGGTCCACCTTTCTGTTGGATGCCACCCTCCAGTACACAAATACCGTTCCCCTCCTCTTCTTCGTGGCCTTCTGCTCTGCCTTGTCCAGTTTATGGCTCCTTGAATATTCCCGGAGCTTTTACTCATGCACTTTCCTTTTCCTGGAAGACCCCTTTCCTATCTGTACAAGTCAAAGATCTTCAAGGCCCAGTTCAGATGTTCCCCACCCATGAAGCCTTCAGGTCTAGAATTTCTCTCTCTTCTCTGTCATTCTTAACCTTTCAGAAAGGTGCTGAATGTTTTCAAGAGAAACAGGTGCTCTTCCAAACCCACTCTTTACCCTTCTCCTCCCCCCCCCCTTTTTGGTACCCTGGCAAGCTGACCTCTGTAGACTTCATCAACTAAGACTTCTTGCCCTTCGACTTCCTTTTGGGTTCAGCCAGTGAGAGGCACCAGACAGGAAGCAGAGGATGGGAAAACAGAGAAGTCAGAATACTTATTCCCTTGGGGCGCCTGGCTGGCTCAGTCAGCGAGTGTGGGTCTCTAGATCTCAGAGTCATGAGTTTGAGCCGCACATTGGGTGTAGAGATTACTTAAATAAATAAATTTTTAAAAATATGTATTCCTTTGGTGGTGTGAAAATAACAGCTGGTGCAGTGGGCTTAAAATAATGAAAAGCAAAATGCTGCTTGAAACCCTTCTATAGCTCTCTGATTCTTTAAGGGAAAGTGTAAACTCCTCAGCATGATATTCAAGGCCCTTTGTGGTCTGGGCCCTGCTCAGCTCTCACTTGTACATCTCCCTCTGGACCTGTCTGTGACACACCGTACCAGAGGCTTTGCATTTACTCAGCTGAGCCAAGCTCCCTTACATCAGTGTGGCTTTGCCCTTTCTGTTCCCTTCGTCCAACTTGCCCTTCCCTCTCCATTGCTTCCAGAAAAACTGCTCGGTGTCACCTCCTTCGGGAAGACTGCTCTGAACCATGCCCTCTCCAACCCCATGAGACTGTGAGCTCCTCTGCAGTGGGAACTACATGTTTTTGCATTCCCACTGCCTAACACAGGAATGCCATAGAGAATTACAATTCTAACAACTCTTAGTTGAAGAAGGGGCCTTTGGATGTCCCTTATTTATATTCAGATCCCTGAAAGGGAAATTCAGGGAGTGTGTGTGTGTGTGTGTGTGTGTATAAACACCTACATATATGGATATACCCATAGAATAAGAATTGAAATAGAAGTCAGGGGACTTGGGCTTCAGCCCCAAATTTGTCAGTGAAATGGTTGAACATGTAGGCTCTGAAGCCTTATTACTGAGTTTGAATCCCAGCTCTACCCCTTCCTAGCTGCTCAGCCTCGAGTAAATTGATTAGCATCTGTGTGCTTCAGCTCCTCATCTGTAAAATGGAGGTGATGGGGCGCCTGGGTGCCTCGGTCGGTTAAGCGTCCGACATCGGCTCAGGTCATGATCTCACGGTCCGTGAGTTCGAGCCCCGCATCGGGCTCTGTGCTGACCGCTCAGAGCCTGGAGCCTGTTTCGGATTCTGTGTCTTCCTCTCTCTCTGCCCCTCCCCTGTACATGCTCTGTCTCTTTCTGTCTCAAAAATAAATAAACGTTTAAAAATAAATAAATAAAATGGAGGTGATGATATTGCCTACCTCATAAGGTTGTCACGAAGCATAAATGAGGTAATATATGTAGTGTGCTTAGACTAGTGCTGGGAATTTAGTAAGTGTTACGTAAATATTTATATATTATTATTACCTCAGAATCTTGCTTCATACTACCCCTTCTGCCTGGAATGTTCTCTGACTTTTTGCATACCCAGCCCCTTCTCATCTTTCAAGTCTTTGCTTACTGGTCATGTCCTGGAGAGACCTCCCTTAGCGACCTTATTTAGAAAAGATCTCTCACCCGCCCCAGTTATTTTCAATTGTAGCTCATGGTTTCATTCATAGCATACAACATAATTTATAACTGACTAATTAACTTACTTAATTGTTTGTTCCCTCTCCCCCTCCTCTAGACTGAGAACTCCAGAGGGGCAGGCTGGCTTTGCACAGCATTCCGAGCTCTCAGCACAGAGCCCAGCAGAATATAAGTTCTTGATAAATGTTTGGTGATTGAATGCCTGGACTATTCACTAAGTGACTGTGAAATGCTCATCCTCTCTCTGGCCTCACTCCTGCAGTAGATTGAAGGATCTGAGCTAGAAGCTTCTAGGGTTCTTAGAGTCTAGGATCTGCATGCTGGGCAACAAGATTCTTTTTTTTTTTTTTTTTAATTTTTTATTAAGTACACTTTACACCCAGTGTGGGACTTGAACTCACCATCCTGAGATCAAGAATCCTATGCTGTACCGACTGAGCCAGCCAGGTGCCCTTGGGCAACAAGATTCTTGAGGGAGTCTGGCTGGCTGCTGTGTGTGTAAGGGTGGAGTGGGATGGGGAGGGAACTAGAAGTGTCCCATCAGCATCTGAAGCTGATGTTGGCCGAGGTGACTGGTGCTGCCCAGGATTCAGCTCTTCTCCTTTCAAAAAGGAGATCCAGTCAAAAGCCCTGGATCCACTCTAGGCTCAGCATCTAATTTGTTGTGTGGTTTTGAGTAAGCCCTTTCTCTCTCTAGGTGTTCCTCACTGCTTGAGAAGATTCCTCAACATGCCCTGAGGTAGGTGTGCTCTGAAAATCAAAGCCCAAATCATGTTTTGGCCACTTGCTTCACACTTTTAAAATTGGAATCTCTTCACTCATCCATCTTTCTAGACCTTCTTTTCACAGATATCCATTCCCACTTGAATACCTTAGTCACCCTACACCGAGTTTCTGGCATGTCTACAGCCAGTGGGGCACATCAGGGCTTTGCAGCAGGGAAGGGTAGTCTCTCTCTCTCTTCTTTGGTTTCTAAAGCCATATGCAGTGGTGGAAAAGGGAGAGGGGTGGGGGATGGCTCCCCAAGTCCTGTTTAAGCCTCACCCTTTACCTGTGTGAGCTGGAGCAAGTTGCTTAACTTCTCTAGGTCTCAGTTTCCTCCTCTAAAACATAGGGGCAGCCACGCCCCCTTTGCACGGTGTGTTATAACGATTAAAAAGTAAAAAGTAAATAAAGGTCTGGCAGAGTGCCTAGTAAATGGTCACGCCAGGTGGCTGTTCTCTTCATCTAAAACATGATATCATCTAAAACATGATACCCATGTTTTAGTGGATTTGTGGTCACTTGGGCTGCTGCCTTCAAGGAACAGTGAACATTGGATCATCCCTAGGTCATCCGTAGATCTTTTGCTCTGGGTCTCCAGTGGTGGTGTAAAACCCATCACTTGAAGACACAGCACCCTGGTGACCATTCTGAACACATTCAGTGGAGATTATTGCCAGGCTACTCGAGAGCAGAGACCTCAAAATGCAAGGCATGCTTGAAGGCTGTAGGGTTCTAAGGTCCTGAGAGGAAAAGGAAGGTGAGGGGAACACAAAGGCTGCCTTCAGTCCCCAAAGTACCATGAAAAGAGAGTCATCAAATGCCCTTATTTGACATGGAGGGTCAGG
This sequence comes from Panthera tigris, assembly GCF_018350195.1. Lineage (NCBI taxonomy): Eukaryota > Metazoa > Chordata > Mammalia > Carnivora > Felidae > Panthera > Panthera tigris. The sequence goes on from NC_056672.1 coordinate 58,182,941, forward strand.
AGAGCTTCTGACCAGCACTAGGTGCTGCCCATATCATATCTTGGAGAGAGGAGTCAAGGATGAATCAGTAGCATTTCTGAAGATTGCCTGAGGGAAGCACTGGAAGCCAGTAGAGACATCAGGCAATGGGGAAGGGGAGAAGGAGAACTTCAGGGACAGGGAGGGGAGATAGTGGGGTGTCCTTGATCCATACTATAGTTGGAAAAGCTACATAGGGTGTGTAGGAGCCAAGAATGCTGTCTTCTCCATCCTGAGAACCAGGCTGATAATGGGGAGGATATGGAGAAGCAGATTTGGGGTTCTCAAGGGAATATTTTTCTACCAACTAAATCTCTGTTAGTCAGGCTTATTTGGGGGTTGCAAGTGACAGAAGCCCAAGTCAAGGAAATTTATGAGAAAAAGAGACCACTTTGGTTCATGTGAATGGATAGTTCAGGGTAGAGCTTCAGGGATTTTAGGAACTTGAAGATGGTGCCATTGGGTGTCTCCCCTCCCTATGCCAGTTCTTTCTCTAGCTAACTTCATTCTCCCGCTGTGCAGATGGGCATCATAGACATAGCTGCAGATTCCAATCTTACCCAGTCCAAGCTTAGCGACCCCATTGAAAAGCGCACATACAGCCCTAGGAAAGGACTCTAACAGATCTAGCTTGCATGCTATGTCTTCCTTCAACCAATCTGCTGAAAATAGGAACTATGACTGTCAGGTCTGATCACACATGGAACCATATCAGTTAGGGTCCAAACAGGAAACAGAACCTGCTCTGAACAAAGGGAGTTTATTGGTTATACGCAAATGATGGGAGAGCTTCAGAAGCCTTCCTGAGAATGATGCAACAGCTCCAATATCACCAATAGCGAGGAGCTGTTGTTAATCCTAAATTGGAGGGATAAAGAGAAAAGATGGTATTTCTGGGGTCACCCAGCAGAAGTTGGGACCATGGTGGGTCTGTGAACCAGAGCTGGATCTGAGCCGTGGAAGAAATGTTACTGCAGTACAGGAACCTGACCATCTCCCCCTCTGTGGAGGGGGGAGAAATACTTTGGCTTCTCCCTTTCCTCCCTCTCCAGTTTCCTACCAGTGCCTCCCGTTGGTCAGACTCACCCAAACCCCAGCCGAGAGCCTGGGACTGAGGGCCTGTGGCCCCCCCCCTGCAGTACAGAGAGGGACGAGAGAAAAGCGAGGAATGGATGCGAGGGAATACAGGCCAGGGAGCAGCACATCACCTCTGTCCTGTCAGAACCACATGGAATGAAGAAGTAGCAGTTCCTCCAAAGGAAGCTGGGGCTGTTCGTAGAAAGAAGAAAGGATGCTGAACAGTATTTGCCACATATGAAATGGGTTGCTTTGTGAGGTACCGAAGGTGTTCAAACAGAGACTGGTTTCTCACCTGTCAGGGATCTTCTAGGGGCATATATGGGAAGATGGATGAGACTGTCTCTAAAACCCTTCTGGTTCTTATCTTGTGTATTTTCTACAAGGTTATTATTCTTATACTTTTAAGGTTTATTTATTTTTGAGGGAGAGGGAGCACGAGTGAGGGAGGGGCAGAGAGAGGGGGACAGAGGATCCGAAGCAGGCTCTGTGCTGACAGTAGAGAGCCCGATGAGGGGCTTGAACTCACAAACTGTGAGATCATGACCTGAGTGGAAGTCGGACGCTCAGCTGACTGAGCCTCCCAGGCGCCCCTGCAAAGTTATTATTTTTAGACATGCTATTTCTCCCATAAGCCCAGGCCACTCATTTGTGTGATGAACACAGAAAAACAAACTTGTACACTGTAAGCAGATTCGATCTGGAACACAATGAGGAATCTGGCACCATCAAGTGGGCCACTGATTGTATATCCAGCTTACATCTGGTCCTTCCCGTTACATATTTGCTCCTGTGCCAGAAGTATCGTTGCCAGAGATGGTGAGACACTTAAAAGTTTACTTTTACCTTTTGGCAGAGTCAGTAAGCTGGATTATTAAAGTTTTGTCTTCCCTCTTTGAAACTCCCAAAAGAAATGAAATCACAGGAACAGATCTTGGCATAGAAAGAAAATGAGACAAAGAATGTAATCATAATACTAGTGAATGGTTTTCAGACTGACATCTGTACATTAAGAATATGTAAAAATACCAATTTCATGCTCTGACAACTTATTCTGCATCAGGGGTGGGGTAACGCCTTGGGAATGCCAAATGTCAAAGCATTACATAATGTCAGCTATTCATGTGCTCCTTTGACGAGAGATCACTGGGAATGGGAATTCCTTAAGGGAGCAATGTCTTAAAAAGAGGGAGGGGAGAGGGGAAGCAATGAAGAAAAGAAAGAAAGGAAGGAAAGATGGGACAAAGGAAGGGAGAACCTGTCAAGTCAGAATAAAAGAATGTGCAATGAGAAGTTAATATATATATTAAAAAAAATACATACAATCCCAAATCGAAGCTACCATGTGTTTAGATTATTCCTCTCTGTTTTGATTTTCCACAGAATATCCATGTCTGATTTTCTTTCACATGTGAACAGAGGGGTTTTTTTTTTTTTGCCTGAATTCTGACAACATTGACAGAAATCTAAGTGTAAAAATTCATTCATGATCCTTTTGCTCCAACATATCAAACATTTTTTTCCTGTTCCGTTCTAGTTCTTGTCCAAATGCATACTTTCATAGAGTGGCCATCAAAATATAAGTAAAAACTCACCTGCTTTCTAAAATTTTATTGTAGCCATTTCCCTATATTATGAGATGGATTTTACAATGATCGCTTTAATTACTTAAGAACATTCCAAAGCATACTCGTACTATAATTTACTTGTCCGTTCTGGTGTTATTGGACTTTTAGGATTCCTCCCTACTTTTTAATCTTCGTATATTCAATATATTCAACAAACGTTTATATGACAGGTACTGTGCTAGACAATAGGGATTATCTGGAAGGATTCTGCTTCAGGGTCTAGGGAAGGAGACAGACAAAAGAATGCACAATTACAATTCAGAACTCTAGCCCCTTGCTACTCAAAGTGTGGTTCACAGACGGGTAGCATCAGCTTCAGCGGGGAGCATGTTAGAAATGGAAAATCTCAAGCCCCACCCCAGACCTACTGAATCAGAATCTGAATCTTAACAAGATCCCCGGGTGATTCGTGTGTTCGTTACTCAAGAAACTGACAGTTCCAATCCCTTCCGTCTACCTTGAAAGGTCACTTTATTGGTCATTTCCAGTCTTTCTTGCCTTTCCAATCTCTTCTTCACTTTCCAACAGCCATGTTGTCAGGTATCTCCTACTTAAAAACATCACAAGAGCTCCCCAAATCTTTTTTTTTTTTAAAGTAAGTTTACCCAACATGGGCCTTGAACTCAAGACCTTGAGATCAAGAGTCACATGCTCTTCTGACAGAGCCAGCCAGGCATTCACTCCCCCCCAATATTCATGCTACTCCCTATCTCTAGTATGCCCCTCAAAGACTTACCGCATGTTTCTCTGTAACCTCAAATTCAAGCACTCGGGCTTCTGTTCCCACCTCTTCACTCGGACTGCTCTGAAGATGGACTCTGGGCACCTCTTACTGCTGTGTCTGGTGAACTCTTTAGTTTTTACTTGGTGTTATCTGACACCACAGTCAATCTTGTCTCCCAAACTCTTCTAAAAGTCACCACTGCCTTCCAGTTTTCTCCTACTTCTCTTACCATGTTATCCTGGTATCTGATCTTTCCCCCTTGATCCTTTGCTGCTGGCTCCTTGGTCTGCCTCTTAAACTTTGGGGTCCAACTTCCAGAATTGTGTCCTTATCTCTTCTCACTCTATATATCATCCCTAAATAAGCTCATTTCCATCCAACATTTTTTTTTTAAGTTTATTTATTTATTTTAAGAGAAAGAGAAGGAGAGAGACAGGGAGAGAGTGCGTGTGCACACATGTGAGTGGGTGGGGGCAGAGAGAATGGAGAGAGAGAATCCTAAGCAGGCTCCTTGCTAATAGCATGGAGCCCAATATGGGGCTCGATCCCATGAACCGTGAGATTATGGCCTGAGCTGAAATCAAGAGTTGGACACTTAACCAGCTAAGTCACCCAGCCATCCCTCCTTCCAATATTTCAAATGTCATCTCCAACTGAAGATTCCCAAGTATACAACTCATATACATGTCGTACTCTCTTTTGAGCACCTTTCCTCTATGTCCAACCACCTTCCGGACTTTACCACTTGGATGTCCAAAGGTGCCTCAGTATCAATGAGTCTAAAAGTGGTTCCCTTCAAAAAAATCTGCTCTTCCTCTGGTTTCTCTGTCTCAATAAATGGTTCTACCCACTACCCAATGACTCTTCCCCTTCTCTACATTCAACTAACTGGTGTGTATTTTTTTTTTTAAGATTTTATCTTGGGGTGCCTGGGTGGCTTAGTTGGTTAAGTGTCTGACTTCATGATCTCATGGTTCATAGGTTCGAGCCCCGCATCAGGCTCTGTGCTGACAGCTCAGAGCCTGAAGCCTGCTTCAGATTCTGTCTCCATCTCTCTCTGCCTCTTCTCTGTTCATGCTCTCTCTCTCTCTCTATCTCTCTCTCAAAAATAAATAAACATTAAAAAAAAAGTTTATCTTTAAGTAATCTCTATACCCAACATGGGGCTTGAACTGATGGCCATGAGATCAAGAGTTGTGTGCTCTACCAACTAGCCAGCCAGGCATCTGTGCATTGTTAATTCTACCTCTCCCACATTTTTTGAGTCCCCCATTGCCATTTCCCCAATTCAGTTCTTGTCACCTCTCCCCAGTGTGACTGTAACAATTGTTTGACTGGTTGCCCTGCCTCTGCTTCCACCCTCCTTCTCTCATCCATTTCCAATCTAAAGTGATGGTATTATTTGTAATATGAAAATATAATCTTATTATACCCATGCTATGGCTGCTAAAGCTTTCTGAGGATGTCCAGACCTATTCAATCAAAACCTCAGGGAGGTGGGAGGAAAACAGGATTTTTGTCATTCTACTTTCCCTTGGTTGCAAATTACTGGCCAACAAAATAACATCCTTGGCTCTGCACTAACAGCCTGAACAGAATCAGCAGAATCCTTGAGAATTAAAAGAATACCTGCTCTGTGCTGCAAGGTCCCTGATGGATTTTAGATCAGCACAGTGCCCCCTTGGAGGAAGGCTACTGAAACTAGCCTTAGTAGTTTTCCTACTGAAACTAGACGATTTTTTTTTTTTTTTTAACTAGCACATTGGCTCTGTCTGCCCAGGTAGCGACCAGAAGATTCTACTATTTCCCCTTTCTCTGAGTGCATCTCTCTACACTGTGGTAACCACATCCCGTGGTGTGTTGGTAAATGTCTTTTATTTATTTTTATTTTTTAATTTTTTTAAGATTTTATTTTTAAATAATCTCTATACCCACAGTGGGGCTCAAACTCACAATCTTGAGATCAAGAGTTGTACCCTCCACCAATCAAGACAGCCAGGCACCAAATGTTTAATAACTGGCTCTCAGGGGGAAAAAAGTCCCGATTTCAAGCAGCTACTAATTCCTCTGGCAAAAATATTCCCCCAATGACCAGTTTCAAATTACCAGGGTGATGTCATTGGGAAGAGCAGAGCAGTAGCATATTCTACTGTATAGATCGGATAGACATAAACTTCTGGAACAGCAAAGGTAATATAATAATTAGGAAGTAGTGAATGTTGAGTATTTATTACCATTTTAAATTATAATTCACTTAATTGTAAGTTTACATAATTTAATTTTTAACAGTGACTATGTTTAACAACCAACTTGCAAAATTCTTGAAAATTTGACAACTGGCTCTCACGAGCTGGTATGAGCCAGGTCAAGCACATTATTGCCCCATCTCACCATGACTGGGTCACTCCACTTGGTCTAAGGCAACATTCTCCTAACTGGTGTCTTACCTCTAGTCTCACGTTACTAGCAGATTAGATAAAACATGCATTTGACGATGTTACCTTTCCTAAAACCTTCGTGGGTTTTGCTTATCCTGAGAAGAAAGCCAAATTCCCTATGTAGCATACATAGGTCTCTGAGACCTGCCTTCTGCCTTCCTTTAGAGCTTCCCAGACTATTCTTTCATGGTACATTCCCCCTTTCCCTACATCCCTCAACACGCTGTGCTCCAGTTAGGCAGTTCACGTGCAATTTCACTGACACATGAGGCTGAGTCTTGCCTCTAGGGCTCTGCTCCGGCCCAGCCTCCTTTCCAGCATGCTCCTCTCCTGTCCTGGTTTTTCCACAAGTGCTTTCGCCACTTACTCCTCTTACGAGATTCATGGAGTTGCTTCTGGAGATGTTTCTCATTATTTCAGTTATATATGAATCCTTCATTCTTGCATCTCATGAACTTCATAATACGTCTGTCTTAGAAGCTAAGAGCAGGACTGGGACAGAGCAGGAGCTCAAGTAGGTGTCTAGTAAATGAATAAATGAATGAGGGCCAAAGAGGCCGAAAGCCTAGTTGGAAAGATAGCGCGATGAAGGTCAGGAGGCTGGATTAGGCTAGTCCTTGCTCTTATTTAACCAGAAAAGCTATGTCTTCCTACAGAGATAGGAGATCTCAGCGTTGGAAGGGAATTTACGGGTTCTGAGGCTCTGGGGAAGAGGCAGTTCCTAATTCTGACACATGCTAAAACATGGATTAACCTCGACGACATTATGCTCAGAGACAGGATGCTAAGCCAGTTACAGAAAGACAAATACTATACGATTCCACTTATATGAGGTATTTAGAGGAGTCAAATTCATTCACAGAGACAGAAAGTAGAGTGGTGGCTGCCGGGGGCTAGGGGAGGGGGAAACGGAGTCAGTGTTTAATGGACACAGAGTTTTAGTTTGGGAAGATGAAAGTGTTCTGGAAATAGATGGTGCTGATGGTAGCATGACAATGTTAATACATTTAATGCCGCTGAACTATCTGCTTAAAAATGGTTCAATGGGGGCGCCTGGGTGGCTCAGTCGGTTAAGCGGCCGACTTCGGCTCAGGTCATGATCTCGCGGTCCGTGAGTTCGAGCCCCGCGTCGGGCTCTGTGCTGACAGCTCAGAACCTGGAGCCTGTTTCAGATTCTGTGTCTCCCTCTCTCTCTGACCCTCCCCTGTTCATGCTCTGTCTCTCTCTGTCTCAAAAATAAATAAACGCTAAAAAAAAATTTAAAAAAAATGGTTCAATGGTACGTTTTTATGTTATATACATTTACCACGTGTTTTTTAATTTAATTTAATTTAATTTAATTTAATTTAATTTAATTTAATTTATTTAATTTAATTTAATTTAATTTAATTTAATTTAATTAATTTAATTTAATTTAATCTTATTTTATTTGAGAGAGAAAAAGCACACTTGCACCAGCTGGAGAGGGGCAAAGGGAGAGAGAGAGAGAGAGAGAGAGAGAGAGAGAGAGAATCTCAAGCAGACTCCACACCCAGTGTAGAGCCAGATGCGGGATCATGACCTGAGCCAAAATCAAGAGTCCGACACTCAACTGACAGAGCCACCCAGGCAGCCCTACCACATGTTTTCTCAAAAGAAGTTTCCTAGATCTGAGTTTAGGGGGCTAGAGGACTGAGTAGAGTGGGAGTAGAGCAGTAATGAAACTCATCTTATGACTGATTTCCCTCCCTTGCTCCCTCCCTCACTCCCCAGAACACTGGTCCTGGGCCAGGTCCTGGTTTGGGGGCTAATGCCTGTGTGTGGGGACTCAGAGGTGAATAAGACAGAGTACTTGCCCTGGAGGAGCACTTGCTGCAGGTAAGTGGGGGGGGGGGTGGGGAAGGGATGTATGGGAGCCATGTTCACAGGTGGGATGATGAGGGAGACCATACAGCACGACCCTCAATTTTCCCGCTCCCCTCCTTTCCCGTCCGACCCCAGTAATGTGCATCTTTCTGAGAGGAAACACCGCACTCGTCCTGGTACCGAGATTAGATGAGAGCATTTAATTGCATTAGAAGAAACATCTGGCTCTAATTATGGAGCTTTAAATGGGGCCTTTGTATTTGACACTTGGAATTAAGACTAGTGAATCCTCCAGATGTTTTTGAAATAAACTAAACTATCTCACGGACAACAGGAAAGTAATTGGAAATGAACCCAGAGAGACCCTGAGCATAAGCGGTCTGAGGAATCAGTTTAAACAGATTAGAGCCCATTGTATCACTTGCAAACGATCTTTTAACACTGAATGCATATGCGGAAGAATCTTAGAATCTGGGAACCCAAAGGGACCTGCCTTTGCAATAATTAAGTCTGGCTCCTTGTTTTGTAGGTGAGGAAATTAAAGTGCACAGAGATAAATGTTCACACAGTAAAACCATGTCATACCCAGCCCTACACCCTTCTCCTTTGCTTCCAGTGTAGGGTTCTTTATTTCCTGCTCACCTTTTGCTTTCTTTTAACACGATGTTCTAATGTTTTTTTGTTTGTTTTCTTTTATTTGTTTGTTTTTTCTTTCTAAATGTAGGACTTTCTCTTCCAGGACTGCAATGAATCAGTGAGGTAGAGGTGAGTCCTTCAAAATGATGGAGATATATCGTTATAGGTTGAATTGTGTCTCCCAAAAAGATATGTTGAAGTCCTAACCCGTGGTATCTCAGAATGTGACCTGTTTTGGACATAGAGTCATTGCAGGTACAATTAGTTGTATAGATATGGTCACAGTGGAGTAGGGTAAGCCCCTATTCCAATCTAATATGCTGGTGGCTTTGTAAGAGGAGGAGAGAGGCACGCGGGGAGAATATGGCCATGTGACGACAGAGGCTGAGATTGAAGTGATGAATCTACAGGTCAAGGAGGATCAAGCATTGCTGAGAACCTCAGAAGCTAGAAAGGGGCAAGGAAGCATTCTCTCCTAGAGCTATCAGAGAGAGCTGGATAGGAGCAAGATTAGGTTTGCTACTGAAGCTAAGTTGGTATCAGTTGAAACTAGATTGATATAAATTTAGGTGTTACCTGTAAACCTCACGGTAATCATTGAGACAATAACTAAAAAATTTACAGAAAAGAAAATGAACAGAGAATCAAAATGGTATACTAGAATAAATAAAAAACAAAAGAAGGCAGTGTTGGAGGAATTTAGGAACAAAAAGATATCAGAAATGTAGAGAGCAAATAGCAAAATGGCAAAAGTAAGACCTGCATTGTCAACAATCACTTTAAATGTAAATGGATTAACGGAGCACCTGTGTGGCTCAGTCCGTTGACTGTCCAACTCTTGATTTCAGCGCAGGTTATGATCTCATGGTATGTGAGTTCAAACCCTGCATCAGGCTCTGCACTGATGATATGGAGCCTGCTTGGGATTCTCTCTCTCTCTCTCTCTCTCTCTCTCTCTGCCCCTCCCTTGAGCACTCTGTAAATAAATAAATAAATAAATAAATAAACAAACACCTTAAAAAAGTAAATGTAAATGGGTTAAATGCACCAATTAAAAGACAGAGATTGGCAGAATGGCTAAAAAAATATATATGACCCCCCATATACCACTTATAAGAGCAGCATAGACTCATTTTTGAACCAAACACATAAATACAGGGATTGGGTCTCTTTTTCTCATCATTTTTCCATGAACGACACATAGTAGACTCTTAATGAACATTTATTTGAATGAATGAAACAATGAAGTTATTATCAATCTTAAAATTTGTAAATCTGATTTACAAAAATTGCATTATGTTTTAGTTACCATTTATCTGGCTACTAGGAAGATCAATTATTATCCCATGGTGGCTCAGTTAGTTAAGGCATCCGACTCTTGGTTTTGGCTCATATCATCATCTCATGGTTTGAGAGTTTGAGCCCTGCGTCCAGCTCTGTGCTTACAGACCCCCTTGCTTGGGACCTCCCTTTCTCTCCCTATCTCTCTGCCCTTCCTCCGCTCCACTAGCACATGTTCTCTCCCTCTCAAAAATAAATGAACTGAAAAACAATAAAAATAAAGGAATTATCTCATGTTAACCAACTGTTTTTATTTCTCTGTCTACAAGTACCTGTTTGAATCCTTGGCTCTTTTCCTATGGTGACATTTAATTTCCTAATTGATTTGTGAGAATTCATTATATGTTATGGTTAATATCGTTTAGTATATGTGAGAGAAGTATTTTCTCCTATTCTGTGGTTTGCCTTTTAATTTTTTAATGTTTTCTTTCTCCTTAAAGTACTACATTTTAAAATGCTTTTTCTAATTCATATGTAATTTGTCAGGAATTTATTTTTTGAATGGAGGTAGGCTCTAATTTCATGTTTGCAGTTTTTTTCAGCATCATTTATCAAATATTCCATATTTTCACCGATTTGAAGTGCGATCTTTATCACACACCAACATACACACTGACTTTTGATGTTTATTCTTCTTCAATACCACATGAGATCCATTTTAGTCCTGATAGTCTGTGTTTACCTGTTGGTCCTCACTTGATTGCAGTACTCTTTGCAGCCTACAGCTTTTTTTTTTTTTTTTTTTTTTTTCCCCCAGAGATATGTAACTTTTACCCTCTACTGCCTAGTAGCTCCCAGCATTCCCTGCTCACTGCTTTCCTGGTCCCATTTCACACAATTCTATCCTGGTCTAATCTGGTCAATGTTTGCCCAGGTGGTCCTTGAAGACAGGAAACTGGAGCCTTGATAACACGACCTGAGCAGAATCGGAGTTTGGGTCTGCTAAGCAGCCTAAAGCTTTTTTAGGGTACTGTTCGGTCAGGTATATAGATTCTTCCCTGTGCCAAGAAACTGAGGCAGATGATAAAAACTCTGCCTGTCCCCCAATAGCTGAGCACAGGCACAGAAGAGACAAGGTTAGAGAGTAAGTTTTGAGAGCAACAGCACATCAGGGGAAAGAAGCCTTTTTGAGAGAGAGAGACGCATTGAACATTCTGACGAAAATGTGTAGTAGTTCTAGGATTTTAATGTCTAGTAGCAAAGCAAGAATAGGGATTGCCAGGGTCATGCAAATATAGTTGTCGAAGATTGTACAGAAAGTGTGAAGTGTGAGGTATTGCAGATAGGGAGATTAGCATCTTCTGCAATTAATAGGTCTGATGCAAGAGAAATACGGCACAAATGTACACAGGAATCAGTCTTGAAAGAATATCAGATCCAGAATGAAGGCAGAGGTAGAAGATATGGACTCTATCAGAATAGAGACAGTCATTTTAAGCCCCACCTTGCTAGTGGTTTCACCAATTTAGTAAGAAACAATGGATATTAATGGTTGAGACACAAAGCATGACATCTATAATTTATTTTATATAATTGTGTTTAAGTTGATTGTTGTCAACTGTATATAACTCATTTGATAGGGCAATCTTGATTATTCTCAATTAATTTTTTTCTGTTGTCAATCTAAAGTCCTGAGTAAAATAATTCATTGCTAATGTAGTTACAAAGACATGTCTGGACTGAAAATTGCAGGCATGATTCTGGAGTCTGGGGCAGGCAGGTAAAGAAAGCAGATCCCTCATAGAATGAGACATGAATAAGGCTAGTCCCTTTCTGGGTATGTGTGTCCCTTCATGCATTAGAATCTGTGGGTTTAGGGCTCCTGGACGTTTAAAATAAAGGCATACCTTTGGGAGTGTGCTGCTTCTCAACGCATTACTGATGATATGCTTGAGATTTCTTGTATGGAATCTAATGATTCTTAAATAAATTAGAATCTCAATGGGCTTGCTAGTCAACGGTCCTTATATACTCACTTAGATCTGAGCCTTGAGGAATACAATTCTAACTAGGGATAATAACAAATGAGTATAGAATTCTTGAAATACTAGCTCCGTATCCTAGGATTTTATTGTAATGTGACCATTATCATTTATATAGCTTAATTTATAGCATATATATTTTTAAATTTCATGATTTTATAAGGAAAAGAGGTCTCTAAGAAAAATTAAAAGCCATCTATACGAACGTCCAAATTTTCAAGAATGATTTCATAGCCTGGATGAAAATTGCGTGCTCCCTCCATCACCTTGCAATTTGAAGAACTGCAAAATCATGAATAATAAAAAAGGATGTTAAACTTTTCAACAAATCCAGATGGGTACCAATGTCATTGAGAATTCCCGAGAATCACCTTGATTGCTGCTTCAGACTCAAAGCCTGTATTGAATATCACTTCCCAGTTGCAAGGCATGGGCTTTAAGTGATAACAGTTTCTATAATTACATTTTAAAATTATACAGACATTAAGTTTGTATTTGTGGCAAATGCGAAACATCCAAACTTTAAAGGGCAACATTCACTCATTTCACTTGCCAGCCTCTGTTTCTGCCTCAACCTTTCAGACTTCGGTGCAACAGAAAGAATGCTGGATTGTGAACTGGAAGCCACTGTTAACACAAACTTTTGCTGGGAACCTGCAAGTTTCTTTTTTTTCCAAGCGTTAGTTTTCCCTCCTGCAAAATGAGGGCATTGTACTAGGTGTCCCCTTCAGTCATTATTCTAGGGTTTCTTTTTTTAGGGTAGGAAGAGAAATCACCAATGAAATGAGCAGCCAAAGTACTCAAGGTATTTTTTGCAGGGCATGAGGCTGGGTAGAAAGAAAGCTCATTAGGTGGCATGGAAATGTGTCCATTTGTGGGTCCTGCTTACTCACCTCTGTCTCCCTTTCTCCCTGCCTCATGATGTGTCCTGGACACTCAGAGCCACTGGTTGTTTCTCAGTGCAGGAGACTCACATCTGTCAGTTTCCTCCCCTTATCTTGTTCCTTTGCCAGAAGATTCCCCTGCCTTCTCTATCTAGCAAATTCTGACCCATTCTTAAAAAAATTTTTTTAAATGTTTTATTTATTTTTGAGAAATGAGAGACAGAGCATGAGTAGGGGAGGGGCAGAGAGAGAGGGAGACACAGAATCTGAAGCAGGCTCCAGGCTCGGAGCTGTCAGCACAGAGCCTGTCACAGGGTTCGAACTCGTGAACCGTGAGATCATGACCTGAGCTGAAGTCAGACGCTTAACCGACTGAGCCACTCAGGCACCCCTCAATGTGTCCTTGTTTATTTTATTCCTCATTTTTCGATTTCTTTTTGGTTGTCAAATGATCCTTTGAAATATTTTCCTTTGTGGGGCGCCTGGGTGGCTCAGTCGGTTGGGCATCCGACTTCAGCTCAGGTCATGATCTCTCGGTCTGTGAGTTCGAGCCCCGCATCAGGGCTCTGTGCTGACAGCTCAGAGCCTGGAGTCTGTTTCGGATTCTGTGTCTCCCTCTCTCTCTGACCCTCCCCTGTTCATGCTCTGTCTCTCTATGTCTCAAAAGTAGATAAACGTTTAAAAAAATAAAAAAAAGATATATTTTCCTTTGTAGTTCTTAACTAGCTGGGCATTCCACTGCACTACTAGTGATGTCATCTGTGACGTCATGAGGGTGGCGGCCACCAACATTGCAGCCTATGGATTGGTCAGTCCCCAGGATCTCTTCAATAGTTCCAGAGAATTCTCTGGCTAAAGATCTGTGCCACATCTATTGGGCAATGTTTACAATCTCATCAAAAGTGGTATTTTCACTGTCCTTAATGTGTTTCTGCTTCTTTCTGTTTCTTGGCAGTTTCTTGAGGGCTCTGATGATCAGGGCAGAGGCAGAAGATACCACTTCAATCTGGGTCTGTTCGTTCTGAATGGTCAGTTTCACTGTAATCCTCAGACCCTTGCAGTCACTGGTTGCCTTGGTGATGTCATCACCAGTCTTTTTTGGAGATAGACCCAGGGGCCGATTTTTGGAGCCAATGCAGATGTGGTATCAACTTCCCCACTGGTGCACCTCAGGTATATAAATGACTTTGATCTTGTGGGGGTTGAACTTAGGTGGCATGATAGAGGTGGCTGGTGTCTGATAACCCAGAATCGGGATGGCCTCCTCTGAGCCAAAAGCCACAAAGTATTTTATTCCTCATTAATGAATATTTATGCCGTTTCCATTTTTCGTATCACAATCTTTGTACATACACCTAAGGACATAGCTAATTTATAATTTTGATACTTCAGATAGCTTCCTCAAAGGCTTTTCCAATTTGTATTCTCATCCACTGTGTATGAGATTGTTTGCATTTTTCTGATTATTAGTGATGCTGAACACCTCTTATCATTGTTCATGGCTGTTTGGATTTCTTTTGTGAATTGCCTGTTAGGATTCTTTGCCGTTAGAATGCTGGATTGATGTTTTTTTTTCTTACTGACCACTTATTTGGCGTCCCCCTCTGCAGAGGGAGGCTTTCTCCACTTCTAAACGCCCAGCTGCTCCCTCTGCTGCTGTCCCACAACATCGTTCATACTGCACGCAGGCCTTCATTTCGCGGACACTCCATACTAAATCCACTTATTCCACAAGTGTTCTTTGTGAGCCTACCGAGTGCTTGGCCTTGGGCTAGGTGCTGGGTGTAGAGATAGAGGTAGGTCATCATAGTCTCCGCTTCAAAGAGTTTAGTTCTGAAAGGCAGCTTTGGGCATAGAAAAGAACATCGTTTTGGATTCAGACAAGACTTAGGTTTGAACCCCAGCTGTATGATTTACAGTAAGTCACCTGACCTTACCAAGTTGCAATTTCCATACCAGTGAAATGGGCTAACACCTCCCTCACAGAGTCATTTCGAGAATGGGAGAGAGGATAATATATTTGGAGTGACAAGCAAGGTCCTCTTACATAGTAGGCTCTCAGTGAATGAATAATAATAAGTACAAAAGCAACTGTTAAGTGAGTGGTCAAAATTAGTTAGTTCTCAGGGGTACTAGATATTACTGATAAACTGGAACCAAAGAAAAAAGGCAGCTCCTCCCTCTACAATGGAAGAGTAAAGACAGTAATATGCGACACTCACCCGGACCCTGCTATAGTACATCCCCCATCTTGTCTGCTCTCTGCAGCAGATTTCTGCTTTGTCCTGGACCCTCGTCCCAATTCAGCTGCTCACTGTTGATGTAGTACTGCCACCGTCTTGGGGGGAAAACAGGTGCTTCCTTCCTCAAATAAGTGGGCTCTCTAGAACATTCTCTGTAAGAGAGACTTCAGGGTATTTTGCATATTGCTACCCATGATTTCAAGAAGTGTGGACTAGAGACTGCAGGAGGTGGAAACAGAACTACTGTGTGTGTAATTTGGGGAGAGACTCAGAGACCCAGACTATAGACACAGCTCTGCCTCTGCTAGGTTGCTAGGTGACTCTTGGCATGTCTCTTCCTTTCTTGGCTTCAGTTTTCCCATTACTGTAATAGGAGACCAGATCTCTCAGTTTCTAAAAGCCATCTAAATGAGAACTCACCATGTCAAGGCAAAAGTGTATATATATACACTACTCTCCTCATCTACAGATCTCTGTATCCTTGGGAACCCTGCAGCTCTTTATGCCTGTCTTAATGTCATAGAGCACTACACTGCATCCCACTTATCTGGGGACATGACATGGTTTCCCCACTGATCTGACAGCTGGTGAATCCACATCTAGTTCTTAGTTTGCCTTCATTTCTTTAACACCTTTAATGAGTGCTTGGGGTCTGCTAAGTACCACGTTAGCTTGTGAAGATACAAAGATAAAATGTCAAAGCTTCTGCCTTGAGAGAGTCCACAATCCAGCTGGGAGACAACTGTAAGGCAAACACAGTATAATTGACTTGATGGAGATTTGTCCAAATTGTAGGGAAGCCTAAGGGAAGGAATGCCTATTCTGTCTGGCTGGTCTTCTTCCTGAAGACCCAGGGCTTGAGTGCAGTAGGGTATGGTAGGGGTGTATTTAAAAGACAAAGACAAGGACTTTATAGGCACTGGGAATGCCTTTTGCAAAGGCACAGGTATAGGAGAGCATAGTGTCTTCTGGTGACTGCTCAGGATTTAGCATGGTGGTCAACAGGGAGGCAGATGTCAGTTCATGAAGTGCCATCCAGAGGACTACAGGTTTTATGAAATAACCTAAAAGGAGTATCTAAAGCATTTTGACTAATGGTAAGTAGTAAATCTTTGTTGAATGCTTGAGTAATAGTAGGATTGGGCATGGTCACTCAGTGCATTTCCTAACCTTGTGGCCCTGGGCAAGTTGCGTAACCTCTCTGAATGTTTCCTTTTTTGTGAAATGGGAATGAAGAATCAACCTCAAGGGAAGCCTGGCTTGCTCAGTTGGTAGAGTGTGCAAAGCTTGATCTTTGGGTTGTGAGTTTGAGCCCCACGTTGGGTGTACCGATTACTTAAAATAAAAATAAAAATCAACCTCAAAAGGTTGTTAAAACTTATTTATAACTTTTTAATTAGATGGTTATTTATTTTGAGAGAGAGAGAGAGTGCATGCAAGTAGGAGAGAGGCAGAGAGAGGGAGAGAATCCCAAGCAGGCTCCTTGATGTCAGTGCAGAGCCCTATACAGGGCTTGATCTCAGGAACTGTGAGATCATGACCTGAGCTGAAATCAAAAGTGGGATGCTTAACTGACTGAGCCACCCAAGCATCCCAAAATGTTGTTAGAATTTAAAACGGTGTACTGGGGATTCTTTGCTATGGATTCTCTCTCTGCTCTTCCCCCACTCGCATGCTCACTCATGCTCTCTCTCTCTCAAAATAAAAAAATCAAAACTTAAAAAAAAGCTCTTAAAATTTAAAAGGGTTTAGGGACGCCTGGGTGGCTGTCAGTTAAGCCTTCGACTTCAGCTTAGGTCATGATCTCCCAGTTTGTGGGTTCTAGCCCCACCTTGGGCTCTGTGCTGACAGCTGAGCCCAAGCCTGCTTCAGATTCTGCCTCCCTCTCTCTCTGCCCCTCCCCTGCTTGAGCTCTGTCTCTCTTTCTCTCAAAAATAAACATTAAACATTCTTTTAAAAGGGTTTATACGTAATACACTTATAGATAAGCCTGGCACTTGACAAAAGCTTAACACTTTATTTTTTTAGAGATAACTTCTCTACACCATACACGTTACCTAAACAATTTAGTAATCTCTGTGATCCACTTCTAAGCCTTTTTCCTGCTCTGCAAAATGGTTCCTCCAAGTTTACCTTTTCATTATAACCTGTCCTTCTTCCTAGCATTTACCATGTTAATTTAATTTCTAATTATTTTCCTGATCACACTCTTAGACTACACCCAAATTGTATTGTTTTCCCAGCTAGACTCAGCTCTAGGAGACCAGAGACTTAAATTTTTATTTTATTTTATTTTATTTTATTTTATTTTATTTTATTTTATTTTATTATTTTTTTTTTTTTTTACCACTACATCCACAGTTGCTAACACTGCTTCTTAACAGATGCTCAAAAAATGTTGGGAAGAAGTACCAATGTCAAGCTTATCTTTCAGGACTGTTGCCCAGGACCAACCTATACAGTGCTTTGCCATTGTGTAAAGTTGTACAGATGGGTTTATTATTGCTAAGTATTAAAATAAGGTGTGAGAAGAGGAACAGAAGACAGAGGCTTCTAACACAATCTTGTAGCCTCTGAAGGCTTCCAAAGGACGAGTATTAACTTCAATCTTTATCAAGAATGCAGCTCTTCATGAGCGCCTGGCCGGCTCAGTCAGTAGAGATGTTGACTCTTGAGTTGAAGACCAACATTGAGCGTAGAGCTAAAAAAAAAAAAAAAAAAGAAAAAAAAAGGCATGTCTTCAAGACTCACAAAGAGTTAAATCTGTTGCCTCGAATTCTAGGAAAGAGAGAGCCAGAATCATCCCAATACTAACTAAATTCAACTTCAAACTAGAGGTGGAAGGGACCTGCCTAAGATCACCTAGCGTTAAGGCCAGACTCTTTCAAAGAAGGTTCTCTTTCGTCGAGGTCCCGCTGTACGCTGGGGAACCGGCCTCTAGAACCCGTCCTCCCTACCCTAACCCACTTGGGTCTCAGCTCACCTCCCACGCCACGTGGCACAAAGACGATTCCCCGGAGGTCGAGACAGCAGGAGGCGGAGCCCGTCCGGAAACCCGCCCAGGGGCATCATGGGAGATGTAGTTTTCCTCGCCGGCACAGAAAGGGTGCGAGGTCTTCCCTGATTTTGCCTACTAAGTAGCATCCCCTGCGTGCAAGTCTTTAAAGCCAAGTGTTACCCCATTATAGATGTAGCCTAGGTATCTTTGAAAGAAGTCACGAAGGGGAAGGGGCAAAGCAAGGAAGGCAACTCAACAGATTATCAGCAGGGAAATGAAAGGGTTAACAGTTATTACGCATGCGCACAGAGGGCTCGCCGGGTAGGCGGGGACGGAAGACAACTCCCGGGAGCTGTGTTTTCCCCGGAAGTGCCTTCCCTCCTCCCGGGTCCGCGCGGACGCGGTTTCCTTACCTCATTTGTCCTCGCCCCTCCCCATCCCTCTACGCGCTTTGGTTCCTGGTTGGTGCTTCCTGGTCGCAGCCGCGGCAGTGAGTATGTGTGTGACGGACCCCCGGCCGCCCGCGGCCGGGGGACCCCTGCCCGCCCTCCGCCTCTCTCGCCGGGCTGTGGAACTAGCTCGTGTCCCCTCCCCGGCCTCCGCGCCCCCCGTCTGTCCCTACTCGTGGCAGGGTGCAGCTCTGGCCCCTCAGTCGTGTTCTGCCTCTTGCGGCTCGGCTGACCGGCTGGGGTGTTCGCTTCTCCCTACTCGGCCAGGGGCGAGGTCGTGGTTCAAAAAACCCCGGGCACCCATGGCCTTGGTGGGGGTGGCGTTTCTACCCCATGCCTTTTATCCTCCCCCAGGTCCCGTTTTTTTTTTTTTTTTTTTTTTTTTTTTTTTGTAGGGAAGCCGGTCAGTCAGTTAAACGCGGAGGTCCTGCCTCACTGAGGGAGCCCGGCCTGTGGGGGACCGAATAGCCCAATTCCAGCCTCTGCTGTCAGAAGCAACAGCTACAACTGTGGGGTCAGAAAATTTTAGGGGATTGTGCTACTTGTCCTATGTAAAACAGGGGGATTTGGACTGTGTGCACCAAGATTTGCTATATCCCTCACATCCTGTGAGCCCGCAGTTAACTTCCAACTTTAAAAGCTGCAGGTGCAGTGGGAGAACTGGCTGGGAATCAGCAGGCCTCGGTTCTAGTCGTGGCTCCACCACTGAATCGCTGGTGACTCTAGGAATCTCATGTTTAGGCTGAATTTACCTCCGTTTCACATTACAGGGTCCAGTGAGGAGATCTTTAGGCTCAATGAATCAATAAGCTTCTCAGAGAGCCCGTTTCTGTATACATAAAATGAGAGCGTGCAAGTTAGTGACTGTCCATTCCAAAGCTCTTGACTTTGTGTTTCGAATACTTTTGCTGTAACATACAAAGACTCTGAAATGGGCTGTGTGTATATTTCAGACAGGATTACCTTTGGGGGACAATTCAGTATTGTTGCTTTCCAGAATCTGAGGGTAGGGGATGAACTGAGGAAGACCTGGAAGTGAGGATTATAAAGTGGCTACAAGAGTAAGGTGCTGTGTAGTAAAAGGAAGAAGGTTTGAGAGAAAGGTGAAGGAAGTGTTTTGAGATAGGATTAGTTATCATAAAAAGACTATGTATACCAAGAACAGCTAGACTTGTCTGAATAAATTTAGCATAACTTTCTCCCACCAATATCTTGTATTGTCTCTCTTTTTTTTTTTTTTTTGGTGAGTGTCGTTTCACATATTTGAATTCTCTACCCTAGTCAGATTTGCTTCAGAGTGAAAATTGTATTTGAAGAATAGGTAGAGATTTTCATTCTAGACTGAACTTAATAGTGTTTCAAATCTGTCACTGTCAGGATAGCTAGCAGAGTATATAAATATAATAGAGTATGTCAGAAATTTTAAGTTGAAAATCAACTATGTCTATTAATCACTTTCCAGTGAACATTGGACTTAAGAGTAATCTGTGATTTGAATGTTGAAGTGGATACCTATGTCATCAAGAAGAAACATTTAGGCTAAAAGTTCTTTGAAAGGAAATAAGAGCAAAAGGTCTGGAATGACCAGCTGGTAGACTGTTAGAGCAGAAAAGTATTGGCCTCAAAAATACTATAGTAAAATATAAAAGCTTAAAATAAGCCTTAAGTTGTGTAGCTTAAAAATTTTTAGTGAATGAAAACTGCTCCCACTTTTGAATGGTGAGAGTCTTTGCAGTGATTCTCTATGCCTGTTTTTTATTAGTTAAACCATTTTAATTTTATGAATAAATTTTATTCTCAAACTGGGTGTTTTAGGTTTTAAGAACCATCTTCTTTGGTCATGGGATTGCTGTACTCTTGAGTACCAACTTGCAAGGTTCTTGGATGGTAAAGTGATAATAAATTCACATGTATGCTTTTCCTTCCAATTAAAATACCTCTTTCATAGTTTTTATACTCCACTGGGAAGTGAAATGGATATTTTTGAGATAAGCTTAGGTGTTAGAACCAATGCAAATATAGCTTTGAAGGAAGCCTTTTTAAAAAAATTTTTATTTGAAATTATTTTGGAAAAGTGAAAAAAAAAGTTTAGTGAACACTTGGCTAAGAGTCAGGGAAATGTGAATCTGTCCCACCTATGTTCTTAATCAGCTGCATAACCTCGGATAGGCTTCCTTATCTCTTTAGGCTTTAATTTCCTTATGTGTAAATTGAGGAGGTCGTGTGAGATAATCAGGAAGGTCTCTTTGAGGTTTAAAATTTTGTGGCTCTCATAGGGACCTTATGTTATCTAGTTAAGTATGCTTGAGATCGTATATAATGATTAAAAGCTGAGAAAGTCTTCTAGTTCAAGATGTGTGTGTGTATTTATTTATTTCATATTTGTCCTGCGAGTGTATACTTAAAAAAAATTAAATGCATTTGAATGTGATTAAAGTAGTACATAAACATAAACCAAAATAGCCTCGGGCAAACCTTAACCCTGGCATACATAAGCTACATAAAGAGCAGAGCAAGTTATGCTGAGCACAATTTTCAAGTACAGAAGATACAAAATCCTCTTAAAGGCCATAGGGGCTAAATTGTTAAATTCATTTTTCTACATTTCAAGGAAAGAGATAAACCCCTAGACCCAAGGAAGTCAGTTTTTATTATATTTCTGTAGTTTATTTTTGGCATACATTCACAGGTGTGCCCGTGGCTCTTTTCTTAATCCCTTTCCTTTGGGATGGTTCCAAGAGTAGTACAAATTTGTAACTCTGTAATTTAGCTCTTTTAATTTTTTCTGTGCTGCACTGGAATTATGTTATTTATGTTTTATCAGTATGGATCCAGTGAGGATTTTGAAGGAAGCATAATTCCTTTGACTTCTTTCAGAATTAATTTACCTATTAAATAAAAAGGAAAGAATTCATCTTTTATTTGAATTGCTCTGAGGCTAACATTTCAATATAAACTGATAAATGCTATGAGCATTATTATTCAGACAGCCACATTTAACTTGTATGACAACAACAGCATAGCAACCTGAAGGACAGTGTAAGAATGGAACAGGTGTATCGTAACTTTTAGAAGAAAAAGGCATTTAAAAGTTGGTTTCTTCCCCCCACCCCCACCTTTATTGAGGTATAATTAACAAATAGCATTGTGTAAGTTTAAGGTGTACGATATCATGATCTGTTGTATGAAATAACTACCACATTGAGATTAATTAACACAGCCATCACCTCACATACTGTCTTCCTTTTTTTTCCACCAGTGAGAACATTTTAAGATCTACTCTTAGCAGATTTCAAGAATACAATACTGTATTGTTAACTCAGAAGTTATCATTTTTACTCCCAGCTTTGTTGAGGTATAACTGAACATATAACATTGTGTAAGTTTAAAGTGTATGACACGGTTTCTTTATTTCTGTGAACAGAAAAACTCCATTGTAAGGAGTGCATTTTTGGCTTTTGTTCATTTGCTTCTTGGAGTCAGCTGGTTATATTACCAAAACTACCATCAGAACACTGACATTTGGGGCTGAAAATTGGTAAACTAAAAACAGCTGGTCTTTCTGAATTGCATTTGTATAGCTAAAAAGGACGTGGAAAGAGTAAATTTTCATTGTAATTGTTCTTTAGGCTGTCCCTGATTTTTGAACAAAACCTGAGTTATTTTTCCAGAGCTTTCATTTGGATCAGTGTTCCATCAGTACCTCATTGAAACATCTGTGTAGATTTTGGGTTGATATGAGAATAGTTGGAATAGTTGGAGACAACTTTGAACTTCGTCCCACCATAATTTCCATATTTTAGGCCCATACTAGATTTATTAGTACTGAAGAGCAAATGCCAGATAATATTATTCTTTTATTTATTTATCCGTTAATTCAACAGACATTCATGCAGGTCCTGCCAAATACCAGTTACTCTGCTTGGCTTTGGGGATCCAGTGTTTAACAAAGTGCATATAGTTTCTGCTCTCCTGGGCTATGTCGTCTGTTTTTGTGGGAGATTTACATTGAATTAGTAATTAGAACTGTGGTGAGTGTTTTGAAATGTAAAGTGCTATGGAAGCTATAAAAGGGACACTTAATTTAGTCTGGTGGGTCAAGGGAAGCTTCTCAGAAAAGTGATGTTTAAGCTGAGTGGAAGGTGAATAAGATTTAATATGCCACAGTAGGAAAATAAAGTGCTCCTGTAGCTAGGAGTTTGCCTCAGTTTTAGGTCCTTAGTGTGTGTTTCATACACATCTTTATTGCTAGTACAAAAGTAAACCATGGCTTATCACGTATTTTTATGTATTATTTTAGTCAAGTTAAGGTCATGAGATTAATTTTTTGATTGAAAATAAAAATCTGGGGGCGCCTGGGTGGCGCAGTCGGTTAAGCGTCCGACTTCAGCCAGGTCACGATCTCGCGGTCCGTGAGTTCGAGCCCCGCGTCAGGCTCTGGGCTGATGGCTCGGAGCCTGGAGCCTGTTTCCGATTCTGTGTCTCCCTCTCTCTCTGCCCCTCCCCCGTTCATGCTCTGTCTCTCTCTGTCCCAAAAATAAATAAAAAACGTTGAAAAAAAAAATTTAAAAAAAATAAAAAAGAAAAAAAGAAAATAAAAATCTGCACTAAAACAGTAAATATGATGATTGTTTCCTGTAGTGGATTTTCATTAAAGTTGAAGTGATATTTCTATGTGAGAATGCATATCTGAAAAGATGAGAGGAAGAACCAGAACCAGGGAAGAGATGAAAAATGGACGGACTAGTGAGAATGACTTAAAACATTCTTGTGATTTTTAACATTTTAGGGGAAAAAAATGTTTGGTGTCTGAAGCAGTGGATGTCAACCTATTTTTTCTTTCTGTCACACCTGCAAAATATTGTGTTTCCACTAATAGCTGTAAGTCAATTTGTTGGTAGTAATTTTCATTTGGGAGGGGTGGGCATTGTTAGAGTAGGTCATAACAGGATTTGGAAATCCTTGAAAAAAAGGTACTCTAAGAGGAAAAGGTATTTTAATATGTCACTGAGAACAGTGATGGCTTTCACAGAAGTTAGCTCTAAGGTGATATTGTTATGCACTAAACAGGCATGATCTGAGCTTTTAAAATACATTCTTTGTATGATTTTCTCTTTTACAGCATCAAGATTACTGACTTTCCATGATGTTTGGTGGTTATGAGACTATAGAAGCATACGAAGATGACCTTTATCGTGAAGAGTCCTCTAGTGAACTGAGTGTTGATAGTGAGGTGGAATTTCAGCTCTACAGCCAAGTTCATTATGCCCAACATCTTGATAATGTCATTAAAGAGGAAGAACATGAAGAGAAGAACTCCGGGAATTCTGAATCATCCATTAGTAAACCAAATCAGAAGAACTTAATTATCCTTTCGGATAGTGAGGTCATCCAGCTATCAGATGGGTCAGAGGTCATCACTTTGTCTGATGAAGATAGTATTTACAGATGCAAAAGAAAGAATTTTAGAGTCCAAGCAAAAGAAAAAACCCAAGGTCCTCCTGCATCTTTTCATTCTAATAAGTTGACTGATAAGAAATGCAAGAGGAATATTGAGAAGCCTAAATCTGAAGAGCTATCGGGTACAATCCGAGAGGTCATGATTATAGAGGTCAGTTCAAGTGAAGAGGAAGAGAGCACCATTTCAGAAAGTGATAACGTGGAGAACTGGATGCTGCTGGGATGTGAAGTTGATGATAAAGATGATGATATCCTTCTCAATCTTGTGGGATGTGAAAACTCTGTAAATGAAGGTTAGTATCATGTTGGCCATTTTGAAAAGTAGTACCATCTTTAATAAGGAAGACTGCTTTTCCTAGACAAAAGACCAATAGGGTCTGCTCCATTTAATTCCTCACCTTTCAGTCTTGTTTTTTGGCTTGTTTCTCATGAGACTCTTACCAGTGGCTGCTCTAATAGTGGTCTGTGTGAACATCAGAAAGAGTATGTCAGAATATCAAAGACACTCTGCTTCTACTGTAAGCAAATTCATAGCTGCTTCTTCCTGTTTGGCTAGAGCCAGTTCTGGACCTGAAATCTTAGTCCCCCTCTCTCTCTACTTGGTATCACAGGTGAGTACTCCATCCATCTCTGACATTGGTCCTGTGTTCTCATTTGGCCAACTCTGTTGGGACTGCCTCTTCCTAAGTGATTTGCTTACCTAGGAATTAGCCAGGTAGCAAGCATGGGGAATGCTTGATACACAGAGGATATGGAATTAGTATTGAGATTTTAGGAACTCTACAGTCACTAAGATAGACTCTGAAAAGCTGTAAGTCTACAGTAGATTATAGGAGAAACCACATCACCAGAGATTGAAATTTTGGTGTGAGCTTTGTCTTCTCTGTCATATATTGCATCTAATCTTGATGCTTATTCCTTTACAAAGTCCCTTTTGTTTCTCTCCCTGTATGCCTAATGCTAGACTCTTGCAGTGAGTGATTTCCTAAATGATCTTTTATATCTTCCCTGCACACTGTTGTTAAACTAGGAGTCTTGAAAGGCCCTTTTGCTCATGGTACTTTACTTTGCTCCAAAACCTTTAATAGTACCCACTTGTTCTCAGAGGAAATGATGGCATTGAATGTAGATCATGCTTTGGAGCCCCAGTACTTGACCCCTTTTTAAAAATTTATTTATTTATTTATTTTTATTTTTAAATTTTTTAAGAGAGAGCACAAGTGGGCGAGAAGGGGCAGAGGGAGAGAGAGAGAGAGAGAGAATCTTTTTTTTTTTTTTTTAATTTTTTTTTTCAACGTTTTTTTTTTTTTTTTTTTTTTTTTTTTTTTGGGACAGAGAGAAACAGAGCATGAACGGGGGAGGGGCAGAGAGAGAGGGAGACACAGAATCGGAAACAGGCTCCAGGCTCCGAGCCATCAGCCCAGAGCCTGACGCGGGGCTCGAACTCACGGACCGTGAGATCGTGACCTGGCTGAAGTCGGACTCTTAACCGACTGCGCCACCCAGGCGCCCCAGAGAGAGAATCTTAAACAGGGTTCTTTCTTGCTCAGTGCAGAGCTTGATGTGGGGCCCAGTCCCACAGCCCTGGGATCATGACCTGAGCCGAAATCAAGAGTCAGACACTCAACTGACTGAGCCACCCAGGGTTTTTTTGTTTTTTTGTTTTTTGTTTTTTTTTTTTTTTAGGAGACAAACTGTAGGTTTCCAGGCCATAGGATTTCCTAACTACTTAAATTTGCCCTTGTGGGAAAGCAGCCACAATACCTAAAAAAACAGGATGGCTATTCCAACAAAATCTTATTTATAAAAATAGGTAGTTGGCTCAGTCTATAACAGGCCAGCCCTTAGAAGTTGACAGCAAAAGGAAGAAATAGAGTAGTAGCTAGAACATGTAGTAGAATCAAGTTTTATCAGAATAAGATAGATCTGAAAATGTTTTTAGGTAGAAGGGAAAAAACTTTTGAAGGAGAGATTAAACCTGTTTGATAGATTGAGGTAGTAGGGACCAAGGAAGAGATGGGATCAGGTGTGTATGTCTGAATTAGCCTTAAAAGGGAAGAGGCACACCAGTAACTTCTAAAGTATCAAATAGAGAAGTAGTGAAAATAAATAAATTCAGATGGATGGCAGATGAGGGGATATATGAGCATGTGTTTGATTTTCTTGAGAAAATGAAAGGAGAATTGGGAGTGGAAGTGGGCAGGGAGTACCTAGGAGCTTTGAGTGCGGAAAGCATGTTTAAGTGCTGTGGGAGATTCTCTTAGGCAGTGGTTCCCAGTATTTTGAAGATGACAACCTTTTTAACTTCACAACGGTTTGTGAAACCCTCCCCCCACATCACTGTAGTTATGTTTATAGTGCTTGTTAGTTGAGAAAATGCGTATTAGCAAAAAGCTGCTGTTTTAGTACTTTCTCACATGACGTTGTGTTTTATTAACCCCAGTATCTGCACATTGGAAAAATGTTAATACATATAGGTGTATATTTCTTTATATAATGCATGCCTCTGGGTATCCATTGTGATAGCTAATTGTGCAGCTCCCCGGGAGTCTGAAGCTCATAGTTGGAAAATCATTGTGCTGATAAATCAATAAGCAAATAACAGGATTACTTAGAAGTAGTATTCAATTAAAATTGAAACAATATGGACTTGCAGTGAACTCACTTTGAAGGATTTCATAACTTTTTCCAGTAATACTTGGCAGCCTGGAGCAAGATTATGGAAACCAAATGATCCAGGGTTAAGTGTACGATGGGTCAAAAGCATTTAGCCTGTTCTTTCTTCAACCCTGACATTGCACCTGGTTTCATCAAACACTAATGTGTTGATCATGATCAGCCACTTTTCTTGAACTCAGATTGTCCACCTTGCTGATTTTTCCATTTGGGTATCTTATCGTCATTTCAGACTTAACATACTGAAAAGTTTGATAAATTGAAAGGGTTATTTTTCCACAGAAAGAGGAGCAGGTTAACTGGGAAGTGATTAGCAGTTCTCATTTTGCCCTGAGAACTAAGGTTTTTCAGGACAAAATGAAAGAGGTTAATGAGGGGTAGTGAGAATGGGGGTATAGGGTAGCTATATGGAGTGTGAGCCATATGGAAGTGAGGATTCTAGAAGAAAGGGAATGATAGATTTAGTCAGGTATGTTTTACAGGAGAGAAGAAACGAAGGAATCTAAAGAGATCTCTGGCAAACAATTTTAGTGTTTTCTGTTATTAGCAGATGATAAGCATGGCTGTTACTGCATTTTTGGAGGAGGGGACATTTGTGTTTATTATTAATTGTGGAATTAACATAACAAAATTAACTATTTTAAAGTGTTCAATTTAGTGGCATTTAGTATATTTACAATGTTATGGAACCATCATGTCTATCTAGTTCCAAAACATTTTTAGAACATTATGGATCTCTTTCTTCCCTCCTCTCCCTGATCCTGGCAACCACTAATCTGCTTTCTGTCTATGGATTTACCTATTCTGGGTATTTCATGTAAATAGAACCGTCTAATTAATATGTGACTTTTGTGTCTGGCTTCTTTTACTTAGCATAATGTTTTAGAGGTTTATACATATTGTAGCATGTATCATACTTCATTCCTTTTCAAGGCTGAGTAATATTCCATTGTGGTGTTACACCACATTTTGTTTATCCGTTCATCGGTAGATAGACATTTGGGTTGTTTCCACCTTTTGGCTATTATGAATAGTGCTACTGTGAACATTCATGTATAAGTATCATTTGAATACCTATTTTGGGTATTATTCTAGCCATATACCTCAGAATAGAGTAGCGGAGGTTCCTGTTTACTTTTGAGGAACCACCAGACTGTTTTCCACAGTGGCTGCACCATTATACGCTCCCACCTGCCTTGTGTGAGGGTTCCACTTAACTGCATTGCTTTTAACAATGATTTGTGATGTTGTGTATTTCTGTTGTGATGTGCTGGTTTACTCTGTTATTTCTTAGTTTTTTCTCCTAGTATTTTGTTTTTTATACTTTTTACTTATGTTGTCTTATGTTTTTCTAGAATGGTTTTTTTGGTATCACGTTTTTCTTGTATCTTTTCTTCTACTTACAGGTTTTAAAGAAACTGATTCTTGTAAGTGTGTATTCTCTTAAAGTTTAGTGTGTTTATGTGTATAAATTTATAACACCTTTTCTGCAACATTAGTAGCATTACTAATGTTTGGTACAAGACCCAAGTAATTCCAAATACTGTACTTCTTGATTCCCTTTGACATTCATTCAGCATATATTCCTCTTATCCATATTGAAATTTATCCCTTTGCTCCTAGGATGTGTTTTTTGTTCCAACCAAATTGAAACAAATTCTGCAATTCTGCAGATTAACTTGCTTGACTTTTATAAATTCTGACAAATATTTAAATGTATATCTCCTGTTTTATTTCCTTGATCTGCTAATGCCGTAATCCTATTTCTTTTCAGTTAATAAACAATATATTCTGCAGTGATGTTTATCTGAGTGCGTTGTTACTCTCTAATCATTATTATCCTGTTTGTGAATAGATCTGAGTTCAGTTTATATAATAGTCTTTAGAGAGAAGATTAAATGTTGGTGGAAATTTGTAGAAATTCTGGCATACTTTTGAAATGATGATTATTAAACAGTAGCAGTAGCTGTTTGGTGTGCTGCTCCCCCTTCTCTCCAAACCCCCAAACTATGGCATGTTTAATTTTACTTTTAATGTTTATTTATTTTTGAGAGAGAGCGTGAGTGGGGGGAGGGGCAGAGAGAGAGGGAGACACAGAATCCAAAGCAGGCTCCAGGCTCCGAGCTGTCAGCACAGAGCCTGATCTGGGGCTTAAACCCATGAACTGTGAGATCATGACCTGAGCCAAAGTTGGATGCTTAACCGACTGAGCCACTCAGGTACCCTAAACTATGGCATATTTAAAATATCACTATGACAGAAGGGATTGCAGGCTCTTGAGGGCAGGTCTTTTCCATACTCAGAAGCCTCCTTACAATATTTAGAGTACTTCTTGGATATATATTAGTTCTGTATTTATTAGTTCTGTATAGCTAAATGACCAAATATTTATTGAGCATCTACTCTGTAGAATACATAGAGGGGATTTAAGATGATAAAAGACATAGTTTTAGCTTTAAGTGGCTTAGTGTTTCATTGAAGAGACAAAATTTATGTAATACATGTATTATAAAAAGAAGCTGACACTAAGAAGCTAAGTAATTTATGGAAGTCTCTCCTTAATAGTGGGAGTTAAGTCTCTTAAAATCCTGATGGTAGATTAGTTGAAAACTTAACTACCTTAATAAAAATAGAATTAGTGAATTTGAGGTAGTGAATGAATGAAGGAATATGTAAGTACATACATATTTCCCATTTACTATTGTTAAATTTGTAGTAATGAGTGCAGTGCCATTCTTGCTCTATGGAAACTTCAGACTGTCCCCCACTACTTCAGTTTTACTTACACATTTGTTTTGCTTTAATACACAATCAGGCAGGGGCACCTGGGTGGCTCAGTTAAGTGTGTGACTTCGGCTCAGGTCATGATCTTGCAGCCCCATTTCGGGCTCTGTGCTGACAGCTCAGAGCCTGGAGCCTGCTTTTGATTATGTGTCTCCCTCTCTCTCTGCTCCTTCCCCACTTGTGCTCTCTTTGTCTCTCTCAAAAATAAACATTAATAAAAAATTTAAAAACACACAATCAGGCAGATAATACACAACTAGGAGGCCTTTTTTCCCCCTACTGTTCTTCCTCTGAATGTTGGATGCGTTTCTGATTTTCTGATTTGAAGTTCTTTTTTTTTTAAACTTTTTTTTAAGATTTTCTTTTTATTTTTCCTTCTCTTTTTTTCACTTTTTAAAAATTGTTTAATTTTTTAAATTTAATTTTTTAAAATTTGCATCCAAATTAGTTAGCATATAGTGCAACAATAATTTCAGGAGTAGATTCCTTAAGCCCCTTACCCATTTAGCCCATCCCCCCCCCCACAACGCCTCCAGCAACCCTCAGTTTGTTCTCCATATTTATGAGTCTCTTCTGTTTTGTCCCCCTCCCTGTTTTTATATTATTTTTGTTTCTCTTCCCTTATGTTCATCTGTTTTGTCTCTTAAAGTCCTCATATGAGTGAAGTCATATGATCTTAGTCTTTCTCTGACTAAATTTCACTTAGCATAATACCCTCCAGTTCCATCCACATAGTCGCAAATGGCAAGATTTCATTCTTTTTGATTGCCGAGTAGTACTCCATTGTATATACATACCACATCTTCTTTATCCATTCATCCAGCGATGGACATTTGGGCTCTTTCCATACTTTGGCTATTGTTGATAGTGCTGCTATAAACATGGGGGTGCATGTGTCCCTTCGAAACAGCACACTTGTATCCCTTGGATAAATACCTAGCAGTGCAATTGCTGGGTCATAGGGTAGTTCTATTTTTAGTTTTTTGAGGAACCCCCATACTGTTTTCCAGAGTGGCTGTACCAGCTTGCATTTCCATTTAAGATTTTATTTTTAAGTAATCTCTGCACCCAACGTGAGGCTTGAACTCACAACTCTGAGATCAAGAGTCACATGCTGTCTCTACTGAGCCAGCCAGGGCCCCTGGTTTGAAGTTCTTGATTAGCTTCCTGAGGTCCCATTGAGGCCTTAGGGATGTAACACTTATGTAACGTGCTCAGCCTAGCCTTCCTCAGTACATGCAGTTTTATGATGAGGGCTTTGCTTATAATAAATTCATGCGAGATCATCGGCTTTCAGTGCTTGTTGTATCTGGCTTCCTGCTCTTTTTACTGAGGGATGTAGGAGTTTATTTCTAAGGTATAGGCTTCATTTCCTTCACTCTTTACTTTTTCCTAAGGATTTATATAACTGCCTGTTCTATCATTTGTTTTCCTTTTTGAAATTCTCAATCTTTACTTTCTTTCTTTTATTATCTCCAGTACTGTGACTTGCAATTCTCATATATTAGAAAGGTAGAGCTCCTGGTTGAAGAAAAGATGCGCCAAGGGAAATTAGCATGTTTCTTAATTTGTGAAGAGGATGTCAAGTTTGGGAAGGATTATTACGTAAGATAGCCAGATGATGGGGAGAGACAATAAGTGCTATAGGAATTGTAGAGGCGTAATCAGCCACTTATTTTCCTGCATAGAGAAGGGTTATTAATAGCGCTGGGAGTAATTAGTAACTTTTTGTTAGTTTTTTGTTTATTATAGAAAATTTGAAGCATATAAACATAGAATGTTACAATGATTTCAGTGTCTCATAGCCTAACTTATGACTAGTCTTTTCTCAGTTATAACTGCATACTCCTGTATTATTTTGAAGCACATCATAGCACATTTTGTTCATTCATATATATGTGTATCTATATTTCTTTTTTTTTTAAGTATTTATTTTTTGAGAGAGAGAGAGAGACAGAGCATGAGCAGGGGAGGGGCAGAGAGAAGGAGACACAGAATCCGAAGCAGGCTCCAGGCTCTGAGCTGTCAGCACAGAGCCCCATGCACGGCTTGAACCCACAAACCATGAGATCGTGACCTGAGCTGAAGTTGGACACTCAACTGACTGAGCCACCCAGGCGCTCATGTAATATTTTTCAATATGTATTTCTGAAAGGAAAAGTTTCTTAAGAAACATAATCTTATCATTATCACACCTAAACAAATTACCAGTAATTCTTTTATTATTAAATACCCAGTCAGCATTCAGATTTCCTTTCCTGGCTCTTAATTTTTTTTCTTACAATTTATTTGAATCAGATCCATTTATTATAATTGGCTGATAACTTAAGTGTCCTTTCTAGATTCCGCTTTTATTTCTTTATTCTCTTTTTTTTTCCCCTTGTAACTTATTTGTTGTATTGGTTGTCCTGTAGAATTTTCTGTAGTCTGAATTTTATGGTATTGTTTAACATACTCCCCTGTGTCCCTGTGTTTCTTGATTAAATTCCGGTTTCTCTCCCTGTGGTTATGTTATCAACTAGATACATGGATAGGTTCATTTGTCTTATTTTGCTTTGGATATGTTTAATTTTTAGTTTTGCTGTTTATAAGTTTAATTTGTTTTATAATTATAAAGATGTTTATAATATCCAGATTTAAGTCAATAAGACAAGGTAAAATATATTCAGAGAAGTCTACCTTCTACTTTCTATTCAAGTCCTCACCCTGTTCTTGCCATTCCCCTTATGGGTAATTATTCAGAGAAAATTGATGGTATGTCCTTATATAAAAAAAAAATGTAAGCAAATATGTGTATGTCTTTGAAATCTTTCTCCCCCTTCTTAAACATTAGCATACTATTCACAATTTGCTTTACCCTCCCCCTACCTCCTCCCGTTGGCAATATAGCCTGGAGATCAGTCCATTGTACAGTATATGTAAAGATAGTCCTCATTTCTAGGACTCTGGACTATTTTGGGTTGTCTGCACTACTCCGAGCTGGATACATTAGGCATGTAACATACTTTTTAGAAGTGAATGAATGGTGATTTAAAGTATTTGATGAATGAAATACTTTTGCAGTCTTAAAATGTATTTTAAACACGTGTAACAATCTAGTTGCACTTTCACAAGCTTGCTTTATATTTATTCCTGGTCTTAATGTTTGTTTTTCATTTAGTAATTTTGAAAGATTAAGCAAAAAATTAGATTCGGATTTTTTTTTTTAATTTTTTTTTTTTTTAACGTTTATTTATTTTTGAGGCAGAGAGAGACAGAGCATGAACAGGGGAGGGGCAGAGAGAGAGGGAGATACAGAATCTGAAACAGGCTCTAGGCTCTGAGCAGTCAGCGCTGAGCCTGACGCGGGGCTCGAACTCACGGACCGTGAGATCATGACCTGAGCTGAAGTCGGACGCTTAACCGACTGAGCCACCCAGGCGCCCCGAGATTCGGATTTTAAAAAGAAATAACTTTTGAAGAATGAAGAATATAGTATTTTTAAGAGTTGAAGAAGCTGTATTAGTTCCTAGTATGTAATTGTTATGTTAGAGAATTTTATGTTAATATAGAGCTCATTCAATATGTACAACTTGACACATCGTTTCTTTATCAACATTTGCCACATAGTGGATATCTAGCAAATCTTAGTTGAATTTACTTATTTTTTTAAACTTTTTAATTTTGAGAAAGAGAGACTGAGCATGAGTAGGGGAGGGACAGAGAGAGAGGGAGACACAGAATCCAAAGCAGGCTGCAGGCTCTAAGCTATCAGCACAGAGCCCGATGTGGGGCTCGAACTCATGAACCTGAGATCAAGAGTCTCATGCTCTGTTGACTAAGCCAGCCAGGTGCCCCAATCTTGTAGTCGTTTTTGTGTCAGGTCCCTTTACTCCCCCAAAATATGCACATAAAATTTTTGGTACCATTTCAGAGGATGAAGAACTCATCTAGAGGTAATTGCTGAATCCCTGGCATTTATTAAGCACTCAACCAAGACTTGATAACTAATTAAAATTTGAGTAGAGTGGGTTACCTATTTGAATTTCAGTTTTCTGGATAAGTCATATTTTATTTTATCTGGGTCTGTACAAATGCTGTTTTTTTCTATCTGGATCATTTTCTACCTTGCCTGGCTGATACCTACTCATCCCTTGGGTGCCAGTTTAAAATTTAATTCTGAATGAGGTGACCTATAGGCCCTCAATTAGTGGTAGTTATTAGATCTGTTATAGCTCCTCAGTTGACTGGTTGTGACTTTGGGTAACTTAATTTCAATATTGGTAAAATAATGATTTTGTTTCATTAAAGTTATAAAGCTAAAGTGAGACAATGAATAGACTAAATTAATGTAATAGGAAAATATTTTGAAAAAAATTCTTCTAACTACAGGATCACTGTGGCAAGCAGGGGCATATGGCTTCCACTTGGTATTTTGAATTCAAAGTTCTCCACTTTTTGTGGACCCAAGTTGCTTTTGAACATGTCTCTAGTATGGCACTTTCCTTAAATAAATTTTATTTGATTTGGTGACATTTTAGTTAAACTAAATCTGAAATCTTAAAATTTGTCCAGTAGTTACCTACTGGATACTTACAATGTACAAGTTACTGTACCATTTGGGTGTTGAGATTCAAGAATTGCTATGTAGTCTCTGCCTTGAGAAGCCGTAAAATGCCTGATGATATGGAAAGTTCACTGGAACACCAGAGTTAAATACATTTCTACAGATACAAGAGATGCTCCAGCATAGTAGACAATCATTTCCAGATTCATGTAACAGATCAAAAACAATTACATGTATAGGCAAAGTATAAGACTGAATTGCAAAGTAGCCTTTTGAGCTGGGTCTTGAAGAATGGATAGGATAGGTTAAATGCAAGGGGGAAGAATAGAAGCAGAAAACCCTCATAGAAACTTAAGACTGTATGGTACCCCAGATGCTAAATTAATGGTTTAATATTTGGGTTGGTATGATTAAATATTTTAATAGCCTGCCTTTTTAGTAGCTGTCTCAGCCTAAGTGAGAAAGGGTATTTGTGTTTCATATATGTTCTTCGTATGTGTCAGAATGCTTTTGGAAGATTTTTTTTTGGTCATTATTTTGTTCCACCTTTTCTGCTTGTTTATTACTTGTGTATCTTCTCCTTTCCCTTCAAAAAAAATTGGATGTTTTATGCAACTTTATGGCAGGTAGAAAAATTCTCTCAAATGGGCCAGGTGCTGTAAGGTTAGCAAAGGACATGACCAGCTATTTAAAGTATATATTTTATACAGGGCTGTTCAAGGTAGAGCATTTCTTAAAATAAAACTGGCTCCTCATAGCTTGTGTTCTTTACTATCTTCTAACATAGGGAAGGGACACATTCTGTTCGTTTAGGAACATTCATAAATTAAACTTTACTTTCAATACTCTTCAAATCTTTAAGGTAGTGTCCCTCCCCCCTCTTGCGTTTATCAGATAACAAGTCAGCTTAATTTCAATAAATAGTTTCTTGAGAGACCTTTTAGAGCATAAGGGTGGGTTGCCATTTGACATATTTCTCATCGATGTATAGTTTAATTTCTGCCTTATAATTGAAAAATGGCCACATGCTAGAGTTCAGTGACTGAGGGCGTCAAGGAGCTCCCTCCCTGATGTTTTCAGCTTTTGTAAGCCTGAACTACACAATTCGTAAAGCTGCTTTTGAACTGTGTCTCTAGTTGTAGCATGTCACCTTACACTTAACTATTGTAAGGGCATCTTTTTATTTAATTTCTAATTAGCATAATGACTTGAGCTGTGTTATTCACTGTTCCATGGTGAAGTTGTCATAGGGAGAGAAGAAATAAAAATGTTCAATTTCAACTTTACTTGTGAATGGAGTGAAGTTTGAAAGCCTTTTATGGCTATTGTTCAGCGGACTGAAAATCTCATTAGAAATTCCAGAAATGCTAAGGCAGCTTTGGGTTGGATTTTAATAACATTTTGGAATGTTGATATTGTATGTTGCTAATTTCTGTGATTTCCCTTTTGATCAGCAATTTAGGTATGCATTCTTCCAAAGTCAGTTTATGACTTTGAGTCTAAATTCATTACAGTAGCTTTTCTTTTCAACAGCGATAAGTACCTAGGCAGCGAATTAAAGTTTTACCCTTTTTTTGACATTTCTTTTAGATACTGATTTGATTTTCATATAAGATATACTAAATTTATTGGAAACTGCTTAATAGGAGAATAACATATATATTTATTGAACTAATGACTAAGTTTAGTGGCCATTCAAATATTATTCATTATCCACTGTTTTACATTTTGGGGGGGGGGATGGAGAAGCATAAAATTAGATGGGCAGGCAACATTTTCATTCTTATCTGCAGGTCATAGGAACTTGAATCCTGATGTCTGGGTAAAGAGTATTGAAATGTAATTTTCACGTAGCTGTTTGCTATAAAAGTAATGTGTTGCATATAGTGATCACTTGTCTAAGAAGTAAGTGTAATTTATAGACAGTAAATTTTTTTATGGTCAGAAAGTAAACTTGACGTTAACTACATGTGATCAGACTGTAAAACATCGTTCAAAGAAGTATAGAATGGAGAGCATTTACTCTTTTTTCCCTTGTAAGAATAAAGACCATTCAGATAATTCATGTCTCTAAGTAGGAGATCTTGTTTTTAAGACTTTGCTAAATTTATATTTAATTTCAAAGTAATTTACTAATCTCTTGCCAACACAGTCTTGGTTGTTAACACTTAATGAAGTAAAGTATTAACCTAATGGAAGTTTTTCAGCCAAAATATTTTACCCTTTCAATCATTGTTTATCTTTGTTTTGTTACAAATTATTGTCATGGTTAAGTTTTTGGCATTTTGAGTTACTTGCCAGATTGTTGTTGATTCTACTAGTAATAAAGAAATAAATACTTTAATTGAGCATGCACCATGTA
The DNA here is from genome assembly GCF_018350195.1 of Panthera tigris. NCBI lineage: Eukaryota > Metazoa > Chordata > Mammalia > Carnivora > Felidae > Panthera > Panthera tigris. Next base: position 58,219,032 of record NC_056672.1, read on the forward strand.
GAAGGACACATTTTTCTTTTTAAATTATACAAATATGCTTAAGAATATGTAAAGGAATAGCTTTGACTTGTTTTTTAGCGTTTGAATCTTGCTCTGATAGCATTAGCTCTGGATAGATGTAATTATGGGGATAAAAAAATAATTGTTGTAATATAGATTTGGATTCAAATATAAATGTAATGTAGTGATAGATTATTTAATAGTGAATCTTGTCTGTTAAATGTGTAGTTTTTATTTCTATGATATTTTTACCTTAAAATTTCAGCTTTTGACATAGTTTTGAAAATTGGCTAACCATGGACTTGAGAGCATCTGCTGTTACTTTCATCTTTTGCAAATACATTTTAAGGGAAGACAGCATAATTCTTTAATGAGAAAATAATTTGTACTCCTACCTTTTGTCTATATATATAGTTAACTTATAATTACCTCAAGTTGAAAGAATGGCTATTTAGAGCTATTTATTGAAAGTGTTTTTATTGGCAATTCCCTCGAAGTACTGAGGTCACATTTGGTTTTGCTTTGTCACTCAATAGTGCCTGTACAGAAGAGGAAAAGCCCAGATTTCTAGAATACTTTTCAGTACTGTGTCCATATTTGTAGTTAATGAGAAATTCTAAAGATGTAGGAAATAGACTGGTCATGGCTAATAAGTTTGTTAAAGTAATGGAAAAATTATACTTAGAAAAGTCAGGTGAGAAGAATTCAGGACACAGAGGGAAATGACATATAAATTTAACCGAATGAAGGAGGTTTTAAAGAAAAAAAATGCAACCCCAGTGATCCTGTAAGTTACTTTTTATATTGTACTAGTCATTTATTAGTGTTAAATGGTCTGATTTAAACAAAAGTGAGCTTTTGTGAATGGTTTTATTTAGAAATAGCATTACTTTCCACTTTTAAGGAAGATTTTAATTACCAGTAAAATTTCAGCATTCTATTAAGTACTTGAAAAATTACCTCACTCCTATATAATTAGTATTTTGCTCTTCATTCCATCCCCTCTATCTACTCCAGCTCTTTTGGTTTGCTTTAAAAATGGTATAAATTTTGTGGGAGAATAAATGTGGCTTAAGTATTGCTGTAAATGTGTTGTTTTAATCTAGTATGATTGGTTTTTATGTGTATGAAGTACTTACCTCAAAAGGTGCATAGTATTCAATCTAAATGTTTCTGGAGAGGTGAGTTACTGGTAAAAATTCATCAGGTCCTAAGTTGTGGAATACTTGTATTGGTTCTTAATACTATGACTGTTTTGGTTGTTGTAGAAGTCCCTTAATTCTTCTGTTTGAGATGTTGTAGTTCGGGAAATTTTTTTTATGATTGTATTTAATTGATGAACTGCGACGGTTGTATCACAGATCATCTGATTTTCAAGCTCGTTTGGTTAAACTAACTTTGGCATATAGTTCTTTGCAGGGCCGTCAAAGGGGAGTTGTGTTGAGCTTGTGTGATTGTGCCACCACTTAGGTACCATCAGCAGCGAAGGGTCTTAACTGACTTTTCTTCCTTTTGTTAAATCGTTAAGTTGCTTTAACATTATTTACATTTAGAAGGGATAGAGTTGTGAAGCATATTTGATTTGCTGATTCTCAATTTTAGCAATAAGAATCTTTTCCTTTAGATCTGTCACAAACGTGTGTTTTGATTTAAGTGGGGAAAAACTTAATCTTTATGATATAATTTGGATGTAATTATTATTTTTTAAAATTAGTAAAACTAATAAAGTTTGTTTGGAAATCTCAAAAGATCTTTAGTCGGGTACCTGCCACCTCAGCAGTCCCTTTTTATCTCTGCAGATTTCCTTGCCTATTGTGGCCGTTTGCTCTAATTTAAATTTCCCATGGCTTTGGGTTGCAGACTTGGTTTTCTGCAAGAGTGCCCATGCTTACATGGTCATATATTCTGGGGGACTTTTCCACTTTTTCTTTTTTGTTATTTTGTTGATTGCTAAAGGGAAAGAGGTTTTGTTTTGTTTTGTTTTTGACTTGTTTCTTTGTTTTGATCTTTCTTCCTTAGCCCATCTATTTGTGTTTTGTTTTGTTTTGTTTTGCAGATTGGGAAGAATTATTGTGTGGACTTAGATCCATGGGGACTAGCAGGGAAAAACTAATTTTGTTCTTGGTTTTGTTTTCTTAATAACAGTAGCAATTTAATTTTTGAGCCATTGAGAAGCTCAAAAGATATGTTAGCTTTATGTATGAAATTGATAGAAAATTATTAATCCCCAAATTTTCTATTTACAATCGTTCCACTGTTGGAATAAAAATGTTATAGTTGAACTAAGTAAAAAACTAGAAATACTAATTAGCTGGAAGTAGCTGTTAAAAATTTTAATTTAAATAATTACTGTATATTCAACAGATATTCATAGGAAATCAGTTACTTCTGATATGTGATTTATCTTACATTCAGTTTTTCTTGTCCATGGTAATGTATACATTCAAATAGATGTATGAATATACATTTGCTTGGGAACACACATTTTTAACCTGACTAGATCTTAAAAGTGCCTGTTCCTTCAAAACATGCTTGTTTTTCAAATGTGAAGTATTTTGTTTAATGAAACAACTTTATGCTGCTGAATGTTAAGTCCTTGGAGAAGTGCTGTGGCAATTAAATATTGAGTGATTTGTTACTGCTGTAAGGGAAAAGAGAGTTCTCTAGTCCTAACATCTCCTCAAAATATTTTTTCATTAATATCTGAAGACTTTAAAAATAGCAAATTAGCGTGGTCAAAGTTACTTCTATTTTAATTAGTTTTTTGAGGGTGCATCATACAGTAGCATTATTTAGCTGAATTTTATATCAACAAACTCCTATAAAGTAATTAAAAGGTTTGTTTTAGCATTTAAAAATTGTAATAATTTCCTAATATACCATGAAAAATGATGTGATATACTATTAATAGGCTAAAAGAACTTTCTAATGTTGATAGAATGAAAAAACAATTAATTTTGATATGCATAATTTTAGGGTTTTTTTTTTTTGTTGTTTAGTTGATTATACACCATGGCAGTGAGGTATCTAGAATTCCCTTTCTGGATGTCTGTTAAGTACTTTGGGAATTGGGGTGAGGGCAAGCCTTTTTTTGGTGTCTGCTAATTGTAGTGTTTTCTTGTGGATTTTAGTGCTCCTAGAATATGAAACTGATTGGTACAATTTGTTATTACCAAGAAACAAGTAACATTATTGAACTTTTGTTTTATGTAACTGATTTTCTAGGTAGTTAATACTTCACATTTTGATTTCTATCATATGACTCTCAAGCAGCAATTTCTTTTAAAATCTGTGAGAGTTTCAAACTATGAAGAAAATGTATCCTAATAGTCTAATTAGCTATGTTTTTCCATGGCAATTAATCTTTTTAATTCCTACGCTTTCATCATAGTTATAGAGGCTTCATAAGTTTGTAAAATTATTCTTCCTAATTCTGATTAGTATTTTGAAAGGTATTCTATAAGTTTATACTTGATATTTATATGTAATTACTGAGAAACATAACCTCTAAAATATATTCACTTCTTATATAATTTATTTCTCCTGTATTATATATAAAATATATATTTAGAGGTATTTTTAGTATTCCTATCGAATCAGGATATAATCTGTGATATGAAAAGTTATCTGAAAGTATGCAGCTTTAAAAATAACAAGGAATTCTTCTGTTAGCACATTTTACTAGTTTTACAAACATTTGTGTAAAATGTCACTAGTTTTTGAAGCTCATGGCACATGTTTTATTGTGTGTAGCTTTAGTAGGAGAACACTGTAGAGCCAAACTTGAAATTTATTAAGGAAAGAACAAACTGGTAAAGTGTTTTCATGCTATTAAAAAACTTCACAGACAGTCGTCAGACAACTTTTTTTTTTTTTTTTAAGGTCATCATTGCTTGATGCCCTTTTTCCAGTCTTTATTTGAAACTCTCATTTTATAGGTTTTCTTATTTGTTCTTTCTCTCCCTTTTTCTTTTGGTAGTGGTGGGAAGATTCTTTTAAAACTGAGTGGCTAAACATGTAACTATTCAAGTATAATGGAAATACTTTTATTCTTGATATGTTTTTAGGCCAGAAAATGTTGTGAAGGTAAGCCAATGAGGGTGAAATTACACTGTATAGTGTGGAAACTTTAGCTTTAGTTTTCTGTTTAGAAAAGTAGACTCTGATTAGGGCTTTAAATAGGGATTGTTTGTGAAGTATTTTGTAGTTCTCATTGTGTGGTAAGTTTGAGGTGTTTTTGTATTTCAGTGTTCTAGTTGATTGTTGGTATTTCCTGAAAAATCTTATACTCTGAAAGAGAGAAGATAGGGAATAAGAACAGAACAGCCCTGGGGAGAAAGAAAACTTTCCCCAAATGCTGCCACCTGACAGGTGGAGAATTATATGCCCTTACAGATTTTCAAAACATAGAGGGCTGGAACACTGTGTTTCTAAGAGTTCACTTAAACTTTGACATATTCACAAAGTTTGATTGGGATGAGTATTAAAACTTTGACTCTGGCTTTATCCTAAATTAATTTAAGCCTTTACAAAATTAATGAAACAATGCCTTGAGGCTAATTACTAATGATCAGTGAAGTCATCGTGTTTAGTTAATAGTTCTTTGTAGTATTGTTTGATTTTATTCATTTAGCTTAATATGATAAGCTAAAATTATAAGAGTACAGAAATTGAATTATGTAAAAATAATTTTGCTGTAGAGGCAAAGGAGTCTTGGTATGTACTAATTTTATTTCTTTGTGGTATAAGGACTTCTGTTGGCTTTTAATATATAGAAAATGTAGACCTTTTAATTTTAAATACTGCCATAAATTAACTGGAGTTGTACTTTTTTAAAATTGTAAAAACTTGAGGCAAATATATAAAATATGCTAGTGCTGATTTGTTAGATTTTCAGGGATTGGACTTTGTGAAATAAGAATAAGGTCTGGAATTTTATGTTAATTAAGGAAATGTACTTAATTTAAAAGTACTAATATTAGAGAAATCTTAGAAGAAACCTTAGACAAATACTAGGAATATTAGAGAAATACTAGAGAAATCTTGTTAAGTATAGTAAATCCATATCCATAATTATTTTAAATGATTAATTAGAAAGGAATGATTAAGAGATGCTAATATACTCTTTGCTGGAAGTCAAACTGTTTTGGAAAAAAAACCACGAAAGGGAAGAAGTAAACTGCTTTCAGTCATATTTATATCATTTTGACATTGTATGTTATTCGTGGATTCATGTCACAAAAGCCTGCAAAACTTCACACAGGAATTAGGTGTTTTAGATCAGTAGGCTTGCTGAAAATTATTTTGTGATAAACCTAGAAAAATTTATATATGGTATTTTTCTCATTTATCAGTGATTCATCTTGGTGCTTTGTCTAAACTTCAGTCTTGTCAATTTAGACATAATATTAGATGTTTTAGAAATGTATTTCCAGTAATATGTTATTGCTTGGGTATATCCTTGTTCCAATTACATTTTGTCCATTTGTGACATTTTATCAGCCAGCTATTACTATTTTATTGTTCTTTTTGCATTGTTGTAAGGTACAGACTTCAAGTCTAGAGTAAGAGCTAGGGTATGTTACAGTGTGTATGACCATTTCTAATTTGACCTGTTACTGTAAAGAAGGCTAACAAGTGTGTATGACTAGCCCACCCCTTCTGGAGCAGTTGAAAACAGGCCTCAGAAGACTCAAAGGAATTCTTTTAACTCCTAGCAGGGCCACGGGGTCAATGTCAGATTTAGTCATGCTGTTATTTTAGCCCAGTGGTCCAGAGAGATGACTGAAAAGTGAGTCTTTTATTTCTTTTTTTGTGTGGTTATTAACAGGATTAAATGTAAGCCATTGTGTACTTAGTACCAATTAGTTTCTCATCTGAGAGGTTCATTATGATTTTTTGTCAGCCTTCGTCTTGTAATATTTGTTTCATTGTTTGATTAGTTAAGGGGCTGAATGGACTAAAGAAAAGTTTAATAGCAGTGCTTTTAAATTCATTGAGAATTTTAGTAAGTCAACTTTTCAGATATGTAGACCTTGATTGAAAAATAGACCACGTTGAAAATTGGCATGGAAGAATGTGGAGTTCAGTAAATTGTTAAAAATTTTCCTTTTCCAGTTGTATTTTTCTTCAGTCTTAAAAACAGACTATATTATATTAAATAATGCTTTCATAGTTTTCGAAGTCTGCTGTGTTCTTAAACATATTTCTAAAAATTATCTTCAGTTTGCTGTGAATATGTAATTACTGCTTGGGAGGCACACACATCAAAACACTCCCAAATTTAAAAACTCTTTCAATTTGTAGATTAGAAACAAAGATTGAGCTATTAAAAACAGAACATAAGAATTCTAGACTAAAGAACATAAGAATTCTAGACTGAAGAATTCTTAGAGTAAACTAAATTGTTAGGTGAAACAAGCCTTAATTTAAAGGGAAACAGCTTGAAAGTTGATTCTACATGCTGTTCTAAATAAATGAAATACATAGTTGTGAGAGAGAGGAGGAACATGCCTAACCCTTAACTGCTTATTAAAATTGGTGTTTTTTTTTTTTGATCCTTGACTTAAAAAAATTCTTACTAAAATGTTTCCTTGAGTAACAGTCCTCATTTAAAATATTGAAATATTTCAGTATAATTTTGGATAAAAATTGTTCTTACAAATTGGATTGGAGGTGCTGATTTCAATTAGAAGTAAGGAATATAACCCACCATTAAAATAGGATAATTATTTTGTTAGTAGGTAATTATCTGGGACAGTAGGTCTTATATCCTGTTGTTGAAGTATACAGTATACATTTTCATATGCATTCACTTTTAAATAAAAAAAAAGGCTTGACATCAAGTTTTTTTATACGTTAAAAATTATAAATATTAATTACATATTTTTATTTTTTTAAAGTTGTATGTAAAAATGTGATTTTTATTTTTTATGAAAATAAGACACCAATAAAAATATAAAAAATACAGGAAAGTATGAAGAGCATAAAGATAGCCACAATCCAGCCTATCAGATAGACCCACTAATAACATCTTCGGGTAAAGTTTTTCTCATGGGAATATCCATATAAATATGTGCATATATAGAATCTTAAACTGCATGTACAGTTCTGTATCTTGTACTTTTCACTTAATACCATAAGTATGTTATCATTAAAATATTCTAGGAAAATACAAGTTTTAATGACTGTATAACATTACAACTATATGCATCATAATTTATTTGACCTTTCTCCTCTATTTTGTGGGGAGGGCAGCATAAAAAATACTGCAATAAATACCTTGAACATTTATCTTCGTGTGTGTTCTTATGTTCTTATGTAGTTCAGAGTGCGTGATCCAAACCCATCACTTTCTGGGGAAATCTCTTTGAACATCAGCCCTTAACGACCATGTTATATGCCTTATGGTCAATACTAATTTCAAAAGTGTAATTACTATTTTAACATATTCTTTTAGCTTGATTTATCTCATCTTGTTTGATGTGCTATATATAGATATAATACCTTTAGTTACTGATAAAATTTTTTTCGTACCTAGATTATTTTATTGTAGGAGTTGGTTATATAAGATTTTATGATCCAAATAATTATGGTGCATATAGATTCTGATATACAGAGTATTTTTTTCTCAAATCGGTTTCAGACATAGTGAATTTATAGTGCTTGCTTGTTAGTATTTGTATATCCAATTTTCTGAGAAACACATTTCTTTTAAGTCAGTATGTATGCTATTTTTCTTACTTTTCTCTTTAATTGTAATTTGGAAAAGGATGTAGATCCTCCAAATGAGAAACCTTATTTCTGACCATATTACCATGACTGTATGGCCATATTACCAAATTATACCTGCTTTATTATTGCCTACCAATCAGTCTGTCTTTACTTTCCCTACTTCTGTTTTTAAAATAAAAATGTGTAGTAGCTGTATTAAGTTACTGGAAGATTCTTTTTTTTTTTCTCTCCCTCACCCCACGTTTTAGGTATATGGTGTCCATTGGAAGATGCTTAATTAATAGGAAATAGGTCAGTAGTAACTTCCTCTGGTGATTTGTTGTTCATCACATATGAAACTAGTTTCTTTTAAGAGAGAAATGCAGTTTTTGCTGCTCAACATTCCCACAAGATCTTTGAAAAATAGGAGAGAAGTCTTTAGTATAATGGCCTTATAATATGGAAAGGTGTAGATTTTAAAATAAAAATTTATTTTATTATTTTGCATTTGACTTCAGAGGAAGTTGAAGTATGTATGTTAAGTTGAAAATCTGACTCGATATCAAGTGCTCTGATGGTCATATAATTTAAAATTAGTGAGTACCTGTACTGATTGACCTTTTTAAATTTTTAAATATTTAAAATGCAGTGAATAACATCAGCAGTTTGCAACTTCTCTTTTAAAGTGGAATTAACTTTAGGTAGCTAATAGAGTAGGTTCAGAATTTAATATTCAGGTAACTGTAGGAAGTAAAGGTGAGGTAAGGGACACGATGTCCTACAGATAATTCTTTAAGACTTCTGTTTCTTTAGCATCTTTTAATGTAATAGTTGCTGTAGTAATATATCTGTTTCGTAAGTAATCGTACCGTTAATAACATTTAGCCCCATCCCTTGTTATTGCTACCTCAACACCTTTAAATTAGGCTGTTTTAAAAACAGTTTAGTGGAAGTTTGGGAATTTAAGGTAATAGTATCTAATCTTAAATCTACTACAGAATACTCTTTCTTTGTAAATAAAGTTCTAGGGATAATGGACATTGTAATGTAATTGAAAAAATATTTTGTCTCATAAAAGCTACTTTTATTTCATGCTTTGTTTTTCTGTCTAACCAGGTGAGGCCTAACAAATACAGAAAAAAAAAAAAAGGCCCCACAAAAACACTTTGTTGAAAGTTTTTAAATATTGTCTAACATAGAGATATGGGTATGCTATTGTATTTATTCCATAAATTGCAACACAAAGTTACAAAAAAAAATAAAATAAAACTCCCAAATATCTAAATCCTAAGAAGATGAAGCTGAGTGGAGAGTAGAGAGTGAATAGGATATAGAGATCTAGTATTTGAGTCCGCTAGCTAAATTTTATATCCAAAGCTTTAACCTTTTGGGCTTTTCCATTTCCTACAATGCAAATGACTTTCTTTTGTAAAAGGCATGACAATCATGGTAGGATTAAAAGTAATAGCTCATATAGCACTTTTTATTAGCATCTAAGGAACCATCTGTATTTGAGTTACTATATAGAGACTTAGAATTGATTATTTTTTTATGGCCTTTTAATATAGACCAAACCTTTGTGGCTTTTGAAAGGAAGAGAAAGCATTATTTTATTTTAACTTACTGTATTTGATGAGTTTTATTTCATTTTGCATCAAAGGTACTATATAGATCCTTATTCACAAAATAGTCATTTATATATTGTGATTTTGTTGGTTCAGCAGGCCCATTGACCACTTAAAAACATTTAGGCTTTAAAATCATTACCATTTATCAGTGAATTTTTGATACATTGTAACATATCAGAGTTTCATTACAAAGGAATTTTTGCCTTTTTTTGGTAAAGCTGGTGTATAAGAGCACTGATGCTAATGATGTGTATATTTGTATCTTTACTGACTTTTTCCTGGTATCTTAAACTATCTGTGATGGTCTCTTCATATGGAGAAGGAAGAAAAAAGGCTAGACTTTGTTCTGTTTTTTTAATCTTCTAAGCATGTTGTAGGAATTGAATTGTAAAGTCTGTAAACTTTTGATTATTTATGATAGTGATTGGGAACAAAGACCTAAATAATCTGAAACAGCAAATAATAGCCAAAGGAATATAATCCATATCTATTAATTCAGCCAACAAGTAAATAATCAGGGCCTTGTGTGTAAGGTGTGCTGATCCATGTAGAGATGATACCAGGTATAGACCCAGACCTCAAAGATCTGATAGTTTAAGAGAAGAGACAAGAGATGGGTAGAATAAGAGAGCTGTTGGGGTACAGAAAAGGAAAGACTGCTTTCATGAGGGAAGGGGTATGTGAGGAAGATAGAATATGTTGTGTGATTATGGGAACGGCAAACTTTTCTTTGTGTTTTGAATAAGGCAGTGTTTCTCAGACTAGGTTCCTCAGACTCCTGGGATCCATTTTCAAGGGATAGTCTTGGAGTTTTAGAAGAACTGTTAAAATTTGTATGGTCATGTTGATTTTTAAAAAAAAGTACCAGTTATAAAGATAACACTTTGCAGTGATAATTCACAATTGAAAGACATTTGCTGTAGAATGAGACATCAGTTTCTTAAGTCAGTGTTTCTCAATTTGGGATTTGTGGACTGATTTGAAGTTGAAGAGAACTTTTCTACAGTGGTTTATACCACTTTCTTGGAGAGTTTGAGAAACCAAAAAAAAAAAAAAAAAAAGAAAGAAAGTTTAAGAAACAAAGGCTTAGACCAATATTTTGTGCTCTTTGGGCCACATTCAAATTGATGGCAGGAAGTAGGTAGCCCAGAAGTATGTGGGTAGTAAGGGGATCCACTTTGGGATTTAGTTTTTTTCTGGAGACAAGGCAATTCAGAAAGGTAGCTGAGAGAGTTCACTGTAAATCGCAAAATTCTTTGAGCTTTTTGTAAGCCACTACCATTTAGGATTTAAATTGGTGGCAGTACTGATGAATGGGCACAGCGTATGTGATTTTAAATAATAATGGACTGTGAATTTATTAAATGAAGGGTAAAATTCCTAAATATAGTCTGAACATAAACTAGACCTGTTAAAATGGTTTCTGTGGTAAGCCTTCTATTCTTTTTTAGTTCTAAAGAGTACCTTATACCGTAGCCAAAGCCTTTGTGTAATTGATTATTTTGGGAGTCCGATTTTATTATCTGCTTATAGTTTTGCAATAAGTTGACAGTTTAATTTCGTTAAAATTAGTTAAACCTACATTGTTTTGTAGAGGATAGAATAGAATTTTATTTCATTAATTAGGGAGAAACGCATAAGGAATAAACAAGTACTTTAGTTTGTTGTCTTTATAAAGAAATTTGGGTAAATTGAACATGGTAAATTTAAGAATATCTGTATCAAACATTGCAAAAATTTTGAGAAAAAATACTAGAGAATATTTCCCTCTTCTTTTTTTTAGGGATAAAAATAACTGTGTCCCTCCACCCCTAAACAAACAAACAAACAAACAAATAAAATTGACCAAAGTAAGAATTAGATGATGACTTTCAGTTCCTTATATTTTTCTGAAACTTATCCGGACTTTTAGATTGGGAAATTCCTGAGAATACTGTTATTACCTGGAGAAAAGACTATTTGCTCACATCATACATTGAATAATTTTGGTTCTCTGTAGCTTATTTTCTTTAGAGTGCTTTGCATGTAATATGCTACTTTGAGGACATTGTATTACCATTTGAGGTTCTTAATAGTTCATTTGTCAGCTTGCCTTTATATAAAAATATATTTAATTCGCTTTGACAGATACTTTAAATAGCAAATGGGAAACACATAAATTTAGCATTGCCATGTTCTCTTTTGTTTTTGCCTTTTCTTATTTTTTAAACTCTAAGCAATTTTAAGGATTTCTCATAATTTCCTGTGCAGAGAAATTCCCTGAAACATTAAGAAGCTGCTAAAAGACTCAAGCTCTGAAAGAAGTCCCAAAGATACATCACTGCTTGACTGCAAACATTTTTAAGAAGTCACTGATTATAATGAACACAGCCTTTAATGGCAGTTTTTCCTCTCCTTTTCAGGAGAATGTGACAGTGTGTCATTAAGGTTTTAGAAATGAATGCTCCTGAGGAAAGGAGGATCCCCAGGACTACAATGATGCCCAGTATGTGGCCGTGGGATTCTCAGTTGGGCTCTTTTTAGGTTTTTAATCAGGTTGGAGAAGGGGGATGGAGAGGAAGGGAATGGGACTAGACTGGAGCTTTGGGACACCTGTACACCAGTACAGTTTACTTTCTCATTGATCTCTTTAAATGTTGAATTTGTAGGGTCTAATGGAGAAAGGTAAACCAAATTCTGAATATTTCCAGGGCCAATAAACAAAATCAGCCCTGCTTATATTTGTAAGCACATAATTCTTTTTTTGCATTTAACTTAAGCTGTTTGAAAATATTAAATTTGAAATTTCATTATATTATAATTCTACTTCCACTGTAAGGATATTGTTTTAACCCATTGTACTTATTTGTATGGTGACAGTAATAGCCCTTGGTACATTCTGTAGGTCAATCAGATTGTATCACAAAAGAGGGCAAATAAGAAATGTGTGCCAGAATCAGCTGTGTTTCAGTACAGGAACAGAAGAGCATATTTTTGCATCAGACGTTGGAATAACATCCACAAAGCATTTCATCACATGTATACTGATCTTTTTAGTGAAGCGTAGAGTAGAAAGAGGAGTTACTATACAACGTACAACCATAATTCCCCCCCTTTAGGTTTCTTAAGAATAGCAAACACTGTAAACCTTATATTTAATGCATAAAATTTAACATCTATGAGGGTTTTTTATGATTTTTTTTGAACATTCCAGTGTGCATATAGGGCTTGGTAAGTTATTTTTCCTGTTTAACAAGTCTTAACAAAGTAGGTTTTTTCTTTCCTGTGAATTGCTGTAGCATTGGAATTTATAAGGACATGATTATTTATTGTTTTCTTCATTTTTTTCCCAGCTGAAATCAGAAAGAAATTTTTAGAATACCCCAAGTGTGTTTTCAAAGAGTAAACCTTTTTTCTACCTAAAATGGTTCTTCTATCCTTCATTTTACTTGGAATTTTTTGACATTAAAGCTGGAAAAGGAAGCTTTCGTTTTACTTTATGACTTAGCTATTTAGGTTTTATGCAAAATTATAAAATCTTCATATGTTAAATCTTAAAAAAATTTTTTTTCCTTTGATTCTAAGGTGATGGTGGAGTTCTTCTTCTTTTTTTTTTTTTTAACTTAGCTCCTGTGGGTTGTTTCTTGATAGGCTTCCTGCTGGATCAGTACTGCATTAACAGTTCTTTGTTTTGGCAGTGTATATCCTCAAACAAAATAAAAACTCTCTTGAATTCCCTCCCTATTTTTAAATGAAAAATTGAGACCAGCAGTATTCCAATCTCTCCTGGGAACATAGGCTTAAATTAGAGGAGGCAGACACAGTGATGGTAGTATACTCTAGGAAGAGTTTGAGAATTTCTGAGTATAGGTTCATGGATATTTATTTATTTCACTGAATTAATTAATCTATTTATTAATTTTTTAAGATTTTACTTTTAAGTAATATCTACATCCAACGTGGTGCTTGAACTCACAACCCTGAGATCATGAGTTGCATGCTCTACTGGCTGAGATAGCCATGTGCCCCGGGTATTTATTTTATGTTTTGGGTTATATGTATAGCTCTTGAGAGCTCTGAAGAAAGATTTCTAAATACGTACATAAGGTTAAACAACCTGTCTTGAATTATATACAAAAAATAGTGGCACCTGAATTTCCCCTCTTCTCCTTTTTGTCCTATTTGCCTTTCCTTATTTCTTTTAAATAAACTTTTATTTATTTTATTTTCATTAAAAATTTTTTTAATGTTTATTTTTGAGAGGGAGAGTGTGAGCGGGGGAGGGGCAGAGAGAAAGGGAGACAGAGGATCCGAAGCGGGCTCTGCACTGACGACAGAGAGCCCAGTGTGAGGCTCAAACTCATGAACTGTGAGACCACGACTCAAGCCAAAGTCAGACACTTAACTGACTGAGCCACCCAGGTGCCTCTAAACTTTTTATTTTAGAACAGTTTTAGTTTTATAGAAAAATTATGAAGATGGTACAGAGAATTCTTATATGCCCTACACCCAGTTTCCCCTGTTAATAACATCTTACATTAAATGGTGCATTTGTTAAAATTAGTGAACCAACATCGATTTCCTTAGTGTTAACTAAAGTCCATTCTTTTTTTTTTTTTAATTTTTAATTTATTTTTGAGACAGAGAAAGAGCATAAACAGGGGAGGGTCAGAGAGAGGGAGACACAGAATCTGAAGCAGGCTCCAGGCTCCGAGCTGTCAGCACAGAGCCCGATGCGGGGCTCGAACTCACGGTGTGAGATCATGACCTGAGCTGAAGTTGGACAGTCAACTGACTGAGCCACCCAGGCACCCCTAAAGTCCATTCTTTATTCATGTTTCTTTGGTTTTTACCTAATGTTCTTTTTCTGTTCTAGGATCCCATCCATCTACGATAGCACATTACTTTTGTGTGTCATGTCTCTTTAGGCTCCTCTTGGCTGTGACAGTTTCATAGACTTGTCCTTGTTTTTGATAACTTTGTCAGCTTTGAGAAGTACTTGATCAGATATTTTGTAGACTGTCCCACAATTGGGATTTGTCTGATATTGTTATCATGGTTAGGTTGGCTTATAGGTTTTTGGGAAGAAGACCACAGAGGCAAAGTGACTTATATATGATCTCTTACTGATGATATTAACCTTTACTTGGCCAAAGTAGTGTTTATCTGGTTTTGCCACTGTAGAATTACTCTTTTGTTCCCTCTTTATCATACTTACTTCTTGGAAGGAAGTCCCTAGGGACAGAGCCTACATTTAAGGAGTAGGGAGTTAATGTTCCAACTTCTTGAGGGTGAAGTATATATATAAATTATCTGGGATTCTTCTGTGTGGGAGATTTATCTATTCTTCCTTCTTCATTCATTTATTCATTCATTTATGTCAGTTTGGACTCATGGATATTTTATATTTTGGGTTATAATCTAATACTACTTAATTTTGTTTGAATTGTTCTAGCTTTGGGCTTTGGGAGCTCTTTCATTTGGCTCCTGTGTCTCTGACATAATGCTATCATTTTTTTAAAAAACACTTTTTTTTTTTAAAATTTTTTTTTTAACATTTATTTTTATTTTTGAGACAGAGAGAGACAGAGCATGAACAGGGGAGGGTCAGAGAGAGAGGGAAACACAGAATCTGAAACAGGCTCCAGGCTCTGAGCTGTCAGCACAGAGCCCGACGCAGGGCTCGAACCCACGGACCGCGAGATCATGACCTGAGCTGAAGTCGGAGGCTTAACCGACTGAGCCACCCAGGCGCCCCTAAAGAACACATATTTTTAAGTAATCTATATACCTGGTGTGGGGCTTAAACCTACAACCCCGAGGTCAGGAGTCACATGCTCCACGACTGAGCTGGCCAGGCACCCCATAATCCTATCTTTTTAAAAAAATATTTTTGAGGATTGCCTGGGTAGCCTGTCAGTTAAGCTTCCAACTTCAGCTCAGGCCATGATCTCATGGTTTGTGAGTTAGAGCCCCATGTCGGATTCTGTGCCGACAACTCAGCCTGGAGTCTGCTTCGGATTCTGTGTCCCACTCTCTCTCTGCCCCTCCCTGCTCATGCTCTGTCTCTCTCTCTCTCTCTCTCTCTCTCTCTCTCTCTCTCAAAAATAAATAAACATTAGAATTTTTTTTTCTTTTTTTAGAGAGACAGAGTGAGAGCACGCGAATGAGAGCAGGAGAGAAGGGCAGCAGGAGAGAGAGAGAGAGAGAGAGAGAGAGAGGGAGAGAGAATCCCAAGTAGGCTCCATGCACAGCACAGAACCTGACACAGGGCCTGATCCCACGACCCTGAGATCATTACCTGAGCCAAAATCAAGAGTCAGATGCTCAACCCACTGAGCCACCCAGGAGCCTGGATCCTATCATTTTTTTTAAAGCACTTCCTTTCTGGTACTACAAGATTCCTCTTGTAGGTTCCTCTTGTGTATTTCTGAGTCACCCAGGCGCCCCTAGAATTGTGTATATTTAATTGCATGGTATATAACAGTTAACTAGTGACTGTTGATCTCAGTTTGATTTTTTTAAAAAGTTAAGAATAGAGGCACCTGGGTGGCTCAGTGGGTTAAGTGTCTGACTCTTGATTTTAGCTTAGGTCATGATCTCATGGTTCATGAGATTGATCCCTTGCTGGGCTCTGCTGACAACACCAGCATGGAGCCTACTTGGGATTCTTTCTCTCCCTCTTTCTCTGCTTCTTCTCCAAGTGTGCTTGTGCACATGTGCACACTCACTCTCTCAAAATAAATAAATAAACCTAAAAAAAAAAATAAAAGAACAATGATGATAACATTTTGTAAAGTAATGAGTTAATGAGTTTGGGTTCTGTTTATCCTCTTCAGATTTTATTAAAGTATAGAGAACATAGAATTAAAAAATTAGTGTAATGTGTTTAGGTTTTGGAAAAAAATGAAATTCATATAATTTTGGATGTAAACAGGTGGTATTTAATATTCTGTGGATCCACATTTGTGAGTGTTCTAACTACAGTGGATATTGGGAGCTAAATAAAAGATGGCCATTAGGATGACATTTAATTAGTTCACTTAGCAGTAACTAAGCCAACCAAATTGATTTTATTAGTATATGATAATGCTTTTATAGTTTTATTAGTTTTAATAGTAATGTTTTACTATTAAATGTATTCCAGTACATAGTTTGTATTCTAATTTTTCTTTTAAATATTTTTTTCACATAAATATTTACTATAAATTCAAGTTCAGTGATTTGATATCTCATGTTACCAAATTGATAGCATTCAATTTTTATAAGCTAGCTGTTGGTGTTCTGAGAGGTTGGATATTAAAATGTGCTTTATTGGGGTGCCTGAATGGCTCAGTCAGTTGAGTGTCCCACTTCAGCTCAGGTCATGATCTCATGGCTGTGAGTTCAAGCCCCACATGGGGTTCTACTGACAGCTCAGAGCCTGAAGCCTGCTTCAGATTCTGTCTCCATCTCTCTGCCCCTCCTCCGCTCGTGCTCTCTCTCTCTCTCTCTCTCTCAAAAATCAATAAACATTAAAAAAAAAAAAATCCTTGTTCTCAGAGAGCAATCTAATAAATTTCACCAAATTCCAGAGTCTTATCTAACTGCTTAAAATATACAGCCTTTGTTCTCTTTAAGTTCTTCCAAATAACTTCATCACCTGGTAATGGTTAAGAATGTGAGTACAAAGAATATTCTGTTCTGGCATTGCCTGTCATGCAGTGTAGATGCCCCATCAGTTCACAAATATTTATTGACTACTTTCTTTGTTAAGATTAGAGGTGAATAACACTAGAGTTTCTGACCTGTCAGAAATAACACCATCTGGTCTACCATCCATCTGTAGCAAAATTACCCCAACTTTGTTATGTTTAGGCTCTCTTTATTGGCAGTTTGGACACGTTAGTTTGTGAATTAATTGTTTTGTTTTATTTTGGTGGGAGACATGCTAAAAGTCTTGGTTAAGGTAAACACGAGGATCAGGTAGGCTTCGTCTTAAGAGTTCTTGATGGATTTCTTTGCTTTAAGCTATGATTTGCCTTTCTTCCTTTCTTGTTTCCTTCCATTTTTTCTTCCTCAGTAATAAAGGTAAATTTCTTTGATATTTACATGAATTCGATTTTCTTTTGATTTAAGCCATTTTCTTGAATTTTCTCTAAATCCATACATTAACATTAGATAAGTCATTTATTTATTTATTTTAATGTTTATTTACTTTTGAGACAGAGACAGAGCACAAGCAAGGGAGGGGCAGAGAGAGAGGGAGACACAGAATCCGAAACAGGCTCCAGGCTCTGAGCTGTCAGCACAGAGCCCGACGCGGGGCTCAAACTCACAGACCGCGAGATCATGACCTGAGCTGAAGTCGGACTCTCAACTGACTGAGCCACCCAGGCGCCCCTATAACTCATTTATTTTTAGATGGTCATTGTGGTTCAGTATATTTTGGCTACAAAAAGGCTGTTTTAGCTTTTCTTGGCCTGTGTTTCTCAATGTTTTCTCTCCTGACCTGTGTTTAATTCCTGAAGGAAGAGACCACATTTTATTCCTCCCTATAAGCCCAAAGCACATAACGGAGTACCTTGTATATATTACCGACCTTCAATAAATACTTGTTGAATGGATTCTCTAAATGGAGTAAAATTTTTTGACATTCTTTTTCATAGGATGGATAATCCAAATGACCATAAAAGAAGTTAAAAATATCTTGTATAGGGGCACGTGGGTGGCTCAGTCAGTTCAGCATCTGACTTTGGCTCAGGTCATGATCTCACCATTCGTGAGTTTGAGCCCCGCATTAGGATCTGTGCTGACAGCTCAGAGCCTGGAGCCTACTTCGGGTTCTGTGTCTCCCTCTCTCTTGGCCCCTCCCCCACTCATGCTTGCTTGCTCTCTCTTTCAAAAATAAATAACCATTTAAAAAAGTTAGATACCTTATATAAACACTTTTAGCTTTTGCTTAAGCTATTGAATTTCTTATGGGATAGATAATTGTTAAAAAGATGGCCATAATTCTATAAGCTGAGCTTTGTTTCTCTGGTAACGGAAAGAATTTTGAGCTTTTTAGTTGGTTAATGGGAATGGTTAGGTAGATATGCCTTCATTGCCATCTTTTTTTCTCAGCATTTGTCATACAGTCACTTTCTTTAGACTCCAAATTAGTTTCTGTTTATTTATCATGTTACCAGTGTTCTTTCATTAAAACCTTCCTTTATTCTTGTATTAACAGCTTTATGGTGGCAAGGCATTGTGATAAGTAAATAAATTTCCTGGCCCAAAGAGTTTGTAATTTGGTAAAATGTTTCTCAAAATGTGGGCTGTGGACCTCTGTTGTTCCTGCAAGGTCAAAACTATTTTCATCATAAGATGCTGTTTTCCTTTTTCATTGTGCTGATATTTGCTCTGATAGCGCAGAAGCAATGGTGGGTAAAACTGATGCGTCAGTATGAATCTGTGCTGTGGCACCAGACTG
This sequence comes from Panthera tigris, assembly GCF_018350195.1. Taxonomy (NCBI): domain Eukaryota; kingdom Metazoa; phylum Chordata; class Mammalia; order Carnivora; family Felidae; genus Panthera; species Panthera tigris. Next base: position 58,237,806 of record NC_056672.1, read on the forward strand.
TATGAGGAATCATTGTATTCTTCACCACACAAACTCAGTTTTAAAAAAGAAAGCCAGTTTCATTTAATGTCTTTGATGAAGCAGGAAAAATTAATAAGTTTAGGGGTGCCAGGTTGGCTCAGTCAGTTAAGCATCTGACTTGGGCTCAGGTCATGATCTCGTGATTCATGAATTCGAGCCCCGCTTCAGGCTCACTGCTGTCGGCCAGAGCCTGCTTTGGTTCTTCTGTCTCCCTCTCGTTCTGCCCATCCGCTTCTCTCTCTCTCTCTCTCTCTCTCTCTCTCTCTCAAAAATAAATAAACTTTTAAAAAAGTAAATTTAGGGGCACCTGGGTGTCTCATTCGGTCGAGCACCAGACTGTTGGTTTCAGCTAAGGGCATGATCTCACACTTTGTGGGTTCAGGCCCCACGTCTGGCTCTGTGCTAGCAGTGTAGAGCCTGCTTGGCTTTCTCTGTCTCTCTGTCTCTCTCTGTCTCTTTATTTCTTTCTCTCTGCCCATCCCCTGCTTGCACTGTCTCTGTCTCAAAATAAAGCTTTAAAGAAATTAAGTTTTAAGTTTATAATACCTCTGCCAGTATTTTGTATTGATGAATGGGGAGTGCTTGTGTTGTGGCCTGAAGTATTATTGTTGTCTCAAGGAAGAGCACGTGTACTTTTGTGAGCTGAACTAGTTTCTATTTGCATTTGTACCACAAAGAACAACTGACAAGCTACAGTTGTTCAGAATTGGGTATTTTGCAGACATTTTCGTGAAAATGAGTGGATTAAACATGCCACATAAAGGAAAATAACCACGAGCATTTGTTGTCAGTGATAAAATTTGAGCTTTTGAGCAAAAATTAGAATTTTGAAAAACCTTTATCTATAAATGGTGAGTTTAACAAAACTTCCCAATTCTTTTTTTTTTTTTTTTTAATATTTATTTTTAAGAGAGAGAGAGAGACAAAGAGACAGCATGAGCAGGGGAGGGGCAGAGAGAGAGAGAGGAAGACACAGAATCTGAAACAGGTTCCAGGCTCTGAGCTGTCAGCACAGAGTCCGACACGGGGCTCAAACTCAGGAACAGTGAGATCATGACCTGAACTGAAGTCGGACGCTTAACTGACTGAGCCACCCAGGCGCCCCCAAAACTTCCCAATTCTTTTTTTTTTTTTTTTAACGTTTATTTATTTTTGAGACAGAGAGAGACAGAGCATGAACGGGGGAGGGTCAGAGAGAGGGAGACACAGAATCTGAAACAGGCTCCAGGCTCTGAGCTGTCAGCATAGAGCCTGATGCGGGGCTCGAACTCACAGACTACGAGATCATGACCTGAGCCGAAGTCGACCGCTTAACCGACTAAGCCACCCAGGCGCCCCTAAAACTTGCCAGTTCTTAAAGATTTTGCTGATAAGATCAGTTGTGATATTAACAAATATGATTGTTTCTTGGATTATCATATAATGAAATGTGTCAACATTTAGAAGATCTCCATAACTCAGTGAACCAGTATTTTCCACATGACCAATGCATGATGTTACAAATTTGTGCATGGATTAAAAGATCCTTTCAAGATGCAAGATAGACCAGAGCATTTTAATGTTAGCAGAGTACATAAAAGTTCATTGATTGAGTTTCATATTCTGCATTGCAACCCAGTTTTGTTAGAGTATCAAAGAAGAATATTCACAATAACCTAAATAGGCTATTAAAATACTCCCCGTTTATCTATGAAATCTGATTTTCTTTATGATGTTTCATCCAGAACACCATACCACAACAGATGGAATGTGGAAGCAGATATGAGAATATAGATACATTGTATTAAATCACTCATTAAAGAGTTTTGTAAAACAGTGCCACTCATACTCAGATTTTTTTGAAAATGTAGTTGTTTTTTTATAAAAACGTTATTTATAGTAACAGTGAATTTATTATGTTAAATGAATTTTAAAAATTGCTCAACTTTATTTTCATGCATGTTAATATTGGTAAATAACCCACATAAAAATGGCTTTTGAAGTGCTCAGTAATTTTTTTTTTTTAACGTTTATTTATTTTTGAGACCGAGAGAGACAGAGCATGAACGGGGGAGGGTCAGAGAGAGAGGGAGACACAGAATCCAAAACAGGGTCCAGGCTCTGAGCAGTTAGCACAGAGCCCGACGCGGGGCTTGAACTCATAGACAGTGAGATCGTGACCTGAGCCGAAGTCGGACGCTTAACCGACTGAGCCACCCAGGCGCCCCAAGTGCTCAGTAATTTTAAGAGTATAAAAGGGTCCTTAGACCAAAAAGTTTAAGATTCAGTCATCTAGTATAAGTACAGATAGGACAAATACTCGAATATTGAGTATTTGAATATGATAATGATTTGAACATGATAATAATTGTGAATGATTTAAAATTCTTGTGTTCAGAGAAGACAGGTAGTTTATTTCTTGCTTAGAGGAAACCAAGAAAACTTCATGAAGGATATATGTATTAAATTAGGTCTTGAAGGAGAATGGGTAGCCTTTCTGGAGTTAAGGGCAGGAGAAATAGGATATTTAAGACAGGAAGAATTGAATGAATGCTGTTTTTTTGTTTTTGTTTTAGATATAGATATCTATATACAAATGTATGTATGTGTAAAGTCTTAATATAGCATTACTTTTCATCACTGTGAATTGGCAAATTGATTTGTAGAGTATAAGGACTGACCATTTTCAGAGAGACTTCTTTGTAATTTTAATTTTTTAGTTTATTTATTTATTTTGAGAGAGCATGCCCTGGCGGATGAGGGCCAGAGAGAGAGAGAGAGAGAGAGAGAGAGAGAGAGAAAATCCCAAGCAGGCTCTGAGGTGCCAACACAGAGCCGGACACGGGGCTAGAACTCACAAACCGTGGGATCATGACTTGAGCTGAAAGCCAGAGTCTGATACTTAACTGACTGAGCCACCCAGGCGCCCCTCTAATTATCTTTTTTTGTTTCCTATCATTTCTCCATGCAAGTCAAGCTTGGGAAACTTAGGCTAAATGCAAAGAGCTAGTGTTTCTCTTTCAATCTGTAATTGCAAATACATAACATGGACGTTGCCTTTATTGGCTCTATCCTAAATAGAATCTCATGATAGAGTTTTATGAAAATTTCTTTGTATTTGTCTATTCCTGTATGCTTATGTTGTTCTTTGTCCTGCAGTTTTTCCTTCTATATTGTGGTTGTAAATTTCTTTTTTCATTGTGGTTGTATATTTCTTTCTTTTTGGCTTTTGTACCTGTCTTCCTTATTGTGCCTTTATTTGATTCTCTGAATTAAAAGCCTTTGAATTAAAATTTGAGTCCCTTTTACATTTTTCTTGTTCTGTGTTCTTTCATTATAGAATTAGAATAGATTAACATACTTATGTATATATTAGATGGGCTGTTTTCTTGTTCTTTATCTTAACCTAAAAATTGGAGTAGTAATGTATTTTACATTTATTTCAATAAATATTCCCAGAAAAAAATAACTCTCTCCTCAACAACAGAAAACCTTGATATGTGTGTGTGATATGTGTGTGTATATAAACATGTATATACTCTGTGTGTGTTTGGGAGTGTGGGTGTGTAGACTTTTCTCTTTTCCTTTAGCACTGCAAGCTTGAGATTTTTCTTTTACAGTGCTTATTTAGGGGTCCATTCAACTTCTTAATGTTTTACGTATTTAGTAGATGCCTTTTGAAGGTTGTGTTACTAGAAATTGAATGATATTTGTATTCCCTAAGAAAACAAGGACTTTTTTTTTTTTATAGTAGAAACCCCTTTTTGTTTGGTACTATCAGTATCTATAGTCCTATCCCTCAATAAAATGGAGAAGTATGAAAAATGACATATATGAACATAAAATAATCTTTAAAGCATACTTTAATATATAGACTCATTTGCCAGTCTTTTGGTAGAAAGTCATAACTTTTCTTGAGTATCGCATTCACTCCGCTGACTAAAGTTTTTCATTGTATTTGTTTCATAATCCAGTGTTTTGGAACATGAATGCAGACTCTTCTTCCTGCTCCCCAGTGGTATTAGTCTTATATAATATAGTTGACTTGTCTATACCTAATTTGACAGTAACTTTTAGCAGCTCAGTTAAGTTGTAGCCCTTTCTTTTTCAATCATTTCATTGCCTTACTTAACACTTACAGTAAATATCATAGAAGTACAACTGGCAAAATTAGCTTTGGAATAAACAGCATATATTTCAATTGGTTACAGCAGAAGCGAGTGGGTGAACTTGAGAGTGGCTATTATTTAGTATTCTGTAGCATCAATGTATTTTACAAAACAGATTGAGAGAATTGGTCATTTTAGTGGGTTAAGTAAAGATTTGTTAAGAAAGCATTTATTGTAAGATTTTGAGTCTAAGTAATGTCCTTGGACAGAAACCTAATTAAAATGATAAAAGGAATGGATAATTATAGCTATTCCCCCTCCCCCACCCCTTTCTATGCCCCATATGTTCAAGGGTGCTAGAGTCCCAAGGAAGTTGTTTGGTATTAAGCATGTTAGCCCCACATTGGACGAGAATTTGTGGCAGGTCAAATTTGGTAAGGGAAAAGAAGAGAAACAAGTGCTTAAAAAAATATTTTGATTGTGGATGTTGGTGGTTAAGGAAAAGAGGATGTAGGGGAAATGTATAAAGAGTGTCTGGAGGCAATGTATAAGAGAGTAAGCATGTCTAACAGGTTTGCAAGTTACTTATATGACATTTCCCCCTTGAGACATATACTGCTTTGTTTTGTTTTTTAAATTGTAGAGAGAGAGCGAGCGCAAGCTGGGGAGACGGATGAGGCGGGGCGGGGAAGAGAGAGAGAGAGAGAATGAGAATCTTAAGCAGGCTTCACGATTACCATGGACCCTGACTCAGGGCTTGATCCCTTAGCTGAAATCAAGAGTCAGATGCTTAACCAACTGAGCCCCCCGGGTGCCCTAGGTTTATCATGAATTTTATATTAATGAACATAATAGGTGCATGTATTTAGCTCATACGGGGACAAATATTTTCTCTTTTTGGAGTGGATTGACTAACATGTTGTTTATTACAAAGATACATAAATTATAAAATTACTCTGGTAGCCTTCCCCTCTTAATGATTTTCCTTAGAATCTGTCATTAGAAGAATGATTTTGTACAGAATGTATGAAAGATCAAGGAATATGGGGCAGCTTACAGTTGTTTACAACTTGGTTTGCAAATGGCAACAAAATATATTAGTTTGTCTGCTGAATAAAATTAAGCTTACTTTTCTTTCTGCAGCGTATTAATTGTATTATAGTATGCCACAGCCACTTTCAATGCAATCCTCCTAGTCTTGGAACAGCAGCCAATTCCAGGAATTAAGAGAATTAGGTTACTTTGCCTAGTGGCACAAAACATACCCAAGGTATTAAATCATTCATTGGCTTGTCTGTTTGGGGCACAATCAGAAATAAAGTTTAGAGATAAAAGTTGATTTGCATGCTGTTCACATTTATTCATACAACAACTTTAACAGGTATATTTTTCTATTTCTGTCTGACTCATGTAATCCTTTTTGAAACAGATTTTCAATTGCAGTTATGTCCAGAGGTGTAGAATTTTAATAAAATTTTAGGATGAAGACTAACTTCAGGATTCAACTACAATAACTTGATGCTATTGGCTATGAAAATATTTTAGTGTATGTTTAAAATACTGAAACAAATATTAAAAATATGTGCTTATCTAACTATATGTAGTTAGATGGCAATATGTTACTTAAAATTTTTTAATGATTTATTTATTATATTAAGTAATGTAACAAACCAGTTTGGTAGAGGAAGAAATGATTTCATTTGAACTTTAGTATTTCCAAAAAATGATGTCATTTTGTACTCCAAAAGTGACAGAAGCTACGATGAGGTGACAGTATGAGAGGACCTTTTAATTTTGTTGGGAGTGGAATTGGGTCAGCTGTTATAGCTGACATTAGTACTGTGTCTATAGTTTTATGAAATTTGAGAGAAATTATTTAAATTTTTCACTCTCAAGCTCTGAGAGTCTTGCAGAAATCTTTGCCATTCTATTCCTGTAAGCTTTGCTATTGCATTTTGAAGCTACAAGAAGAGTATGGGGCTACATCTTTGGCTCTGCAGAATCTCTGATTTCCATTCTGTTCTAAAATATCCCAAGAATAAGGGGGGAGAAAATTGCTTTAGAATAAGCAGAAAGACACCAGGAGACCTAATTAATCCTTAGGGTCTCTGGCAAGTATGAAAAGGAGTAAAGATAAAGAATGCAGTAATTAATTAGAAATAACCTATTTGTAACAGGCTGGAAACTAATCTTAAAAAAAAAAATTAAACTTACTTCTTCCAAATCAGTAGTATTTAAAGAGATTCTCTTAAACGTTAAACATTAGGGCCTGCTGTGGTATACCTTATATAGACTACTGCTTTTTTACCTCACTTTGACCTTTATGGCTGCCATACACCCAACTTGAAATATCTCATTGAAGCCTTTGGAAATAGTGTTTGAAGAATGTTGCAGCTGGAAGGATCTAAAATATCTAGGCCAGAATTTCCCAAATCTTGTTTTATGCCAGGATTTAACAGTATGTCCCCAGGCTCTACCCTGGACCTATTGAATTAGAATCTTTGTGGGTGAGACCCAGGATTCTGTTTTTTAACAAGTCCCCCAGTGTTAGGCTGGCACAGAATGATTGGAAATCACTGCTTCAAGGCCAGTGCTCTCATTTTCTAGATGAAAAATCGCAGGCTCAGAGGAGATAAGTGACATGTCAATCTGTATTCAGTTTGGTCCTTTTCTCTGCATGGCAGCTACAATTTACAGAGTATTTTGAGGTCAGATCATGATAGCTACAGAACTCCTTTAGTTGGTGGACCATGCTCAAATGCCTCTTTAGAGCTAGCACTTCTGCATGTGACCCTTCAAGACATTGTCATGGCAGACATTTCTTTTGCTATAGCAGTCAGACATTGAATCCTTGGCAGGAGAATGAATGATCCATGAATCTCTTCCTTCACATTAATATCCTATGACTGATAACAGATACTTTGGGATGTTGTGGAGATGTCTTTAGAAACTAGCTCTGAATAAAAACCTGTAAGTGAAGTGTCCTATACATGACTGTTAGCACAGTGGTACTTTTGTAAAACAACAACAACCAACTCTGTTAAGGTATAATCGACATACTGCACACATTCAAAATGTACAATTTGATAAATTTTGGTATATGTATACATATAGGAAGCCATTACTGTAATCAAGGTAGTGAACATATCCAAATCTTCATTCATTTCCTCTTACCCTTTGTAATCCTTGTCTCTTGCCTCACCATACCTTACTTCACCTCCACTGTCATAGTGGTTTAGTTTTGCTTTTTCTAAAATTTTATGGAAGTGGAATCATGTAGTAGGAACTCTTTTTGTTGGGGGGAAGAGAGCTGGCTTATTTCAGTCAGCATAATTATTTTCAGATTCAACCATAATATAGCAGTTATCAATAGTTATTTCTTGGTATTGCTTTCTATCTATTGTATGGATGGATATACCACAGTTTATCCATTCACCTGTTGATGGACTTTTGTATTGTTTCCAGTTTTTGTCTATTAAAAATAAAACTAAGAACATTGTAAAAGCCTTTATATGGACATATGCTTTCATCTTGAGTAAAAACCTAGACGTGAATTGGCTGAATCATATGGGTATGTGTATTGATTTTGATTCCTTATAACTTTATAGTTCCTGTAAAAATTACTTATTAGTTCTAGAAGTTTTAGAGTAGATTCTGTTGGATTTTCTGTTGTTGAACATGTCATCTGCAAATACAGTTTGACTTCTTTCCAATCTGGATGACCTTTTCTTTTCTCCTTATTGCCCTGAATAGAACCTCCAGTACAACGTGAGTAATTCTGGTGAGAGAATTGTCTGGTTACTTGTTACTGATTTTAAGGGGAAAGTATAGTCTTTCATCATTACATACACTGTTAGCTATAGGGTTTTTGTAGATACTTTTTAATGGATTGAAGAATTTCCTTCTGTTGTTTGCTAAGCACTTTTATCAGGAATGGATAATGGATTTTGTCAAATGCTTTTATGTGTTATATTGAGATGATCATGTGGTTTTTGTTAATATGATGAATTACATTAATTCATTAATTAATATTACTTTTAATTTCCAGTATAGTTAATGTACAGTATTATATTTCAGATGTACAATATAGTGATTTGACCATTCTGTACATTACTCGATGCTCATCATGATAAGTATACTCTTAATCCCTTTTACCTATTTTATCCATCCCCCCAACCCGTCTCCCATCTGGTAACCACCGGATCTCTATATTTAAGAGTCTATTTCTTGCTTGTCTTTTTTTTCTTTGTTTTGTTTCTTAAATTCCACATAGAAGTGAAATTGTTTGGTATTTGTTTTCTCTGACTTATTTCATTTAGCATTTACCCTCTAAATTTGTTGTTGTAAATGGGAAGATTTCATTCTTTTTTATGGCTAATATTGTGTGTGTGTGTGTGTGTGTGTGTGTGTGTGTGTGTGTGTGTGTGTGTGTATTGCATCTTTATTCATCTATTGATGGACACTTGGGTTGTTGATATATTTTGGCTGTTGTAAATAATGCTGCAATAAACATAGGGGTGCATATGTCTTTTCCAATTAGTGTTTTTGTGTTCTTTTTTTAAAAATAATTTTTTTGGGGTGCCTGGGTGGCTCAGTCGGTTGGGCGACCGACTTCGGCTCAGGTCATGATCTTGCAGTCGTGAGTTCGAGCCCCGCATCGGGCTCTGTGCTGACAGCTCAGAGCCTGGAGCCTGTTTCGGATTCTGTGTCTCCCTCTCTCTCTGACCCTCCCCTGTTCATGCTCTGTCTCTCTCTGTCTCAAAAATAAATAAACGTAAAAAAAAAAAAAATAAATAAAATAAAATAATTTTTTTAATGTTTATTTTAGAGAGAGGGAGAGGAAGAACATAAGTGGGAGAAGGGCAGAGAGAGAAGGAAACAGAGGATCTGAAGTGGGCTTTGCTGACCGCAGAGAGCCTGATGCGGGGCTCAAATTCACAAAAAGAGATCATGACCTGAGCCAAAGTTGGATGCTTAACCGACTGAGTCACCCAGGTTCCCCAGAGTTTTCATATTCTTTGGGTAAATACCCAGTAGTGGAATTACTAGATCATGTATGGTAATTCTAATTTTAATTTTTTGAGGAACTTTCATACTGTTTTCCACAGTGGCTACACCAGTTTGCATTCCTACCAAGTGTTCCTTTTTCTTCACATCTTTGTCAATACTTGTTGTTTCTTGTCTTTTTTGTTTTAACCATTCTGACAGGTGTGAGGTGTATCATTGAGGTTTTGATTTGCATTTCCCTACTGATGAGTGATATTATTTTTTCATGTGTCAGCCATCTGGATGTCTTTGGAGAAATATCTGTTCATGTCTTCTGCCCATTTTTAGGTGGATTATTTGTTTTTTGGGTGTTGAGTTATATAACTTCTTTATATATTTTGGATACTAACCCTTTATTGGATGCAGCAGATATCATCTTCATTTAGTAGGTTGTCTTTTTGTTTAACAGAAAGGTTGTGCAGAAGCATTTTATTTTGATGTAGTCCTGATAGTTTATTTTTGCTTTTTTCCCTTGCCTCAGGAGACATAGCTAGAAAAATGTTATTATGACTGATGTCAGAGAAATTACTGCCTGTGCTCTCTTCTAGGATTCTTATGGTTTCAGGTCTCACATTAGGTCTTTGATCCATTTTGATTTTACCTTTGTGTATGGTGTGAGAAAGTGATCTAGTTTCATTCTTTTTTATGTAGCTGTCCAGTTGTCCCACCACCATTTGTTGAAGAGACTATCTTTTTCCCATTACATATTCTTGCCTCCTTTGTCTTAGATTAATTGAACATATAATCATGGATTTATTTCTGGGCTCTCTGTTGTGTTCTCTTGATCTGTGTGTTTATTTTTCTGCCATACTAAACTGTTTTGGTTATAGCTTTGTAGTATATCTTGAAATCTGGGATTGTGATGCTTCTTACTTTGTTCTTCCTTTTCAAGATTGCTTTGGCAACTCAGGGTCTTTCATGATTGCATACAAATTTTAGGATTATTGTTCTAGTTCTGTGAAAAATGCTATTTGTATTTTGATAGGGATTGTATTAAGTCTGCAGATTGCTTTATATAGTATGGACATTTTAACAATATTTGTTATTCTAATACATGAGCATGGGATATCTTTCCATTTGTGTCATCTTCAATCATTGTTCTATAGTTTTCAGAGTATAAGCCTTTCACCTCGTTGGTCAAGTTTATTCCTAGGTATTTTATTGTAAATGGGATTGTTTTCTTAATTTCTCTTTCTGCTACTTCATTATTGTATATAGAAATGCAACAGATTTCTGTATATTGATTTTTTAAAAATTTTTTCTTGTACCATTTATTTATTTTTGAGAGAGAGAGTGAGAGGATGAGAATGAATGTCAGCAGGGGAGGGGCGGAGACAGAGGGAGACACAGAATCCAAAGCAGGCTCCGGGCTCTGAGAGGTCAGCACAGAGCCCCACGCGGAGCTCGAACTCACAAGCTGTGAGATTGTGACCTGAGCCGAAGTCGAACTCATGAGCTGTGAGCTGTATATTGATTTAGTATCCTGCAATGTGACTGAATTTATCAGTTGTAGTATTTTTTTGGTGCAGGCTCTGGGGTTTTCTATATAGAATATCATGTCATCTGCAGATAGTGAAAGTTTTCCTTCTTTACCGATTTGCATGCCTTTTATTTCTTTTTCTTGTCTGATTGCTGTGGCTAGGACTTCCAGTACTATGTTGAATAAAAGTGGTGAGAGTGGACATTTAATTGATTTTTTAAAAATATTAAAGCACCCTTTCTTCCTAGCAACAACCACACTTGGCCATGTGTGGTTTTTTATGTATTGGTGAATTCAATCTGCTAAAGTAATGTTTAGAATTTTTGCATATATATTAATGAAGGATATTTGTCCATAGTTTTCTTGCAGTTCTTTATTTGGTTTTGGTATCTGAGTAATGCTGACCTCATAGAAATAGTTGGGAAATATTTCCTTCTCTTATACTTTCTGAAAGAGTTTATGAAGGATTGATATTACTTCTTTCTTAAATATCTGGTAGATTTAACCAGTGAAACCCATCTGGGCCTTCAGTTTTCTTCATGGGAAGTTTTTAAACTACAAATTCAATCACTTTAATAGACCTAGAACAACTCAGGTTATTGGTTTGTTCTTTAATAAATTTTAGTGGGTCTTGTTTTCCAAAGATTTTTAAAAATATGTTGCTGAGTTTATTGGCATAGAGTTCATAATATTCCTTTATTATCTTTATAATATGTATGAAGTCTCTAGTGACATCACCTCTCTCATTTTTTTTTTTAAATTTTTTGTTTTTTACATTTATTTATTTTTTGAGAGACCTAGAGCACAAGTTGGGGAGGGGCAGAGAGAGAAGGAGACACAGAATCCAAAGCAGGCTCCGGGCTCCAGGCTCCGAACTGTGAGCACAGAGCCCATCGTGGGTCTCAAGCCCACAAACCGTGAAATCATGACCTGAGCCGAAGTCGGACGCTTAACTGACTGAGCCACCCAGGCGCCCCTCATTTCTTTTTATACTTCCTGGTCTGTCTAGCTTGAGAGGCATTACTTTTATGGATCTTCTCAGAAAACCTGCTTTTGAGTTTTTTGGTTTCTTTGTGTTTTGTTTTTGCCTTTTTAAAAAATGTTTTTAATTTTTTGTTTTTATTTTGATCTTTATTGCTTTCTTCCTTTTTTTTTAGAATTTATTTATTTTTGGGCACCTAGGTGGCTCAGTTGGTTGAGTATCCAGTTCTTAATTTCGGCTCAGGTCATTATCCCAAGATCATTGTGACCGAGCCGTGTGTTGGGCTCCACACTGAGTGTGGAGCCTACCTAAGATTCTCTCTTCTCTTTCTCTCCCTCTGCCCCTCTTCCGCATTTGCTGTCTCTCTAACAATTAAGAAAAAAAAATTATTTTCAAGCAATCTCTACATCCATCATGGGGCTCAGACCCACAGCTCTGAGATCAAAAGTCACATGCTTTTCTGACTGAGCCAGCCAGGCACTCCAATCTTTATTATTTTCTTTTTTTCTGTTTGCAGTGTGTATTATTTCCTTTTAATTTTCTAGTTTCTTAAGGTGGAAGCTAAGGTTGATTTGAGACCCTTCTTTTAGTGCTGTGAATTTCCCCCTAAGTTTTATTTTAACAGCATCCCTCAAGTTTTGGTATGTTGCATCTTCATTTGCTCTCTGTTCAAAATATATTCTAATTTCCTTTGTGATTTCTTTTTTGAAGTATGTTAATTTCCATATATTTTGGTATTCTAATTTAATACATTGTATTTAAATGACATACTTTGTCAGACTTAAATCCTTGTATTTTGTGGAATCTTGTTTTATGGTCCAGAATATAGAATATCTTGGTAAATGTTCTTAGATAATTCCATTAGGACAAATTTGGAAAAACTTTAGCCATTATTCCAATTTTTAAAAAATATTTCTCCCCACCTTGTATATTCCCGTTGTACATGGTGTTAAGTTGCTTGGTGTTATCTGACAGTTCACTCATGCTGTTTTCATTATTAATTCTTTTTTTTCTGTTTTATTTTAGATTGTTCTTACTGCTGTGTCTTCAAGTTCACTAATCTTTTCTTTTACAAATCTAATCTGCCACTAATTCCATCGTGTGTGTGTGCGTGCACATGCGTGCGTGTTGTGTTTTGTTTTGCTTTGCTTAAGTAATATTACTTAAGCCCAAAGTGAGGCTTGAACTCATGACACCTAGATCAAGAGTCTGTACAAACTAAGCCAGCCAGGTGCCCCTCCATTATGTTCTTAATCTGAGATATTGTAGCTTTCATTTCCACAAGTTTTATTTGAATCTTTTATATCTTCCAGGTCTGTACTTAATTTTTTGTACATAAGGAATACAGTGATTACAACTGTTTTAATGTTCTTGTTTCCTGATTTTCACATCTGTGTCAAGTCTGAGTTGGTTTCAATAGATTGATTTTTCTCCTCATTATGAGTCATTTTCCTGATGCTTTGCATGCCTTTCCAATCTGATTAGGTGCCAGACGTTAATTTTAACTTGTTTGGTGCTGATTATTTTTATGTTCCTATAAATATTCTTGATCTTTCTGCTGGGACAAAATGAAATTACTTTGCAATTGTGTGATCTTTTTGAGTTTTGCTTTTAAGATTTGTTAGTTGGGAACAGGGAAGTTTGGTCTAGGGCTAATTATTCTCCACCACTGAGGCAAGGCTCTTCTGAGTGCTCTGCCTAGCACCCTATGAATTGTGAAATTTTGTAGCCTGACCAGTAGAAGGAAACAGGCATTATTCCCTCCCTGTTTGAGTGCCTACTGCTGTTGTATCCAATTCTTTTAGGTGGTTCTTTCCCCAACCTCAGATAGTTTTCTTACATCTGTGTGGAATATACTCTGCTAAATACTCAGAGACACCCCTTAGAGATCTGTGTGATTGTTTCCTCTTCATTACTTTATCTTTTGAACTTATCTGCCTTGATCTCCCTGGGCTCTCAGCTCTTTCTTTTATAAACTCTTGGTATTTGTCAGGGTCTGCCTGGGTTCCTACTTTCTGTGCTGTGGCATGGAAACTCTCTCAAGGCAATAAACTAGGGCAGTGGTAAGGTTCACCTACCTGTCTCTCAGGGATTTTATTGTCCTTTATTGCCTGACATTTAGTTTCTTATCTTTTTTTTTCTTTTTTATTCTTTTTTTTAAACATTTATTTATTTTTGAAGGTAGACAGAGCACGAGTGGGGGAGGGGCAGAGCACCAGTGGGGGTGGGGTGGGGCAGGGAGAGAGAGGGAGACACAGAATCTGAAGCAGGCTTCAGGCTCTGAGCTGTCAGCACAGAGCCCAACGCAGGGCCCGAACTCATGAACCGTGAGATCGTGACCTGAACTGAAGTTGGATGGTTAACCGACTGAGCCACCCAGGCACCCCTGACACTCAGTTTCTTAAACACTGTTGTTGGCTATGTTTTGTCTGTTACCTTTTCTTTATTTCTTTTTGTTGGTTTCAGTTGGGCTGGTAAATCTGATCAGAACCCTGTTTATTTAGTTGGATGTAGAAGCCTGGTACTCACTCTTGATTTGTGTGTAGTAGTTTCTTGTAGACTATTACATTTATATCCCAAAAGGCTTATGTGTTTGGATGCCAAAAATCTTAGTTTTAAATCTGCTTATTGGGGAAATGGAGGTTTACTTTACATTTGGGATCTCCTTATATTTTGGCATATTCTGGCATACTCAGGATGTCTTCCATGATGCCTAGTAAAATTAATTACATAAACAAAATGCTCAGTATGTATTTGTGGATTCAGTCTAATAAGTTAGTTTCTAAAGGGTTAGATCCTTACTATATCCTGAGACATCATTCTAATCCTTTGCACTTTGTGTAGCAGTTCTTTCAACTGTTGAAAGATCTAATAAGTTCCTGTTATGTTATTGTGTTAAGCAATAGTTTGTTCTTAATGGTAAATGAACTGGAACGTCTACCTGTAAGTTCCTCTGTTCATCAGGAAACAAAATATAAGGATCCTGCTGATAGCAGATTTTAAAATGTCTCTATTAGGCTGTAATCTATTTTTATGTTCTTTTTTAAATTTAATCCCAACTCGGGAAACCATCCCATTGCCGTGAGGAAGGCATTCATTTGTTGACAAAAATTCTGATATTCTGGCATAAGCTTTTTCTAAAAACACACATATCTTGTTGTAAGTACAAGACTAATTATTTCACTAGGGAGACCTTCCTAGTGGGGTTGAGTTGTCATCCTACGAGATGCTTGTGAGACTTGTAAGACTCCTACCGGTTTTGCCAGACATGTATCTGCCAGCTCCTCTGACCTAGATGGAGCTCCAGTGGGAATTTCATTATCGATGCTTGATTTTAAGTCTGATTCCCCTGTATTCCAACATTGCTGTGATTTAATGGTCTTCGGCAGTTCTTTAATATAAGCTTGCTATTTTTTTTAACTCATTGTCTAATGACTTTTTTAAATGAGGTTATTGTTTCTGAAGAATATGTTTTTATTGTGTGTATGTACGAACATTACTTTGAATACAAAACGATGATAAAATTCCTAACTTCTGAATCCTACTTTTCAGTTCTTTTAATTATTGCTGTGTTCTTTTTGAAAAATTTTGAGGGAGTAGAGTATGGAGCAGAAGTCACTGTGGCCCCTGATCTGTCAGTTTGTTTGGTTCTACCTTCCTGGTGCCCTGTTAGTTTTACCTTTCTTGCCAAGTTTAATGAGCATATTGGTAGTAGCAGTTTTTCTGATGTCTCTGTCAGCCTAGTATGTAAATTTGTCATTTTGAGCAGTTGATAAATTAAGAATAAATTTATGTCAGATATACTCACAATTTCTTTCCTAAGAATTATTTAATGTGTTTATTAGCCAAATAAAAAAGGCTACAAATTTAACATTTCTAATTGAATTGTCCATTTCAGATTACATTACATATGCCTCTAGCTTTGCCAGTTCTGTTTGGTTAAGGTCTCTTTTTGCCTGAAGTGAGGAGTTTAATCTGGCTATTCACCTTTGTAAAGAGTGAAGCATGTATTTTCCGCCAGTTGTCTTATAAAGATGTCTTTGATAGTGGTGTGCACACTTAAAAAAAATTAAAGCGGATAGGTGCCTACCACTCTTCTCAAGCAGGAATAAAAACAAAAACACTTGGGGAGGAGGAGATTTAAGATTATAAATGTTAAGTATTGTCATGTAGGTCTGACTTTTTTATGGAGTTAAATGTTTCTTAAAAATGAATTTTTGAGATTGTAAAATCTCATTGATTAAAAAAGCTTATAAATTATCTGATGTTATTTGGTGATATTAAAGGTAGATGTGATATTACTTCTATGGTTATTTAGGAAACAGTCATTTTTAAGAGATGTATGCTAAAATATTTTATGTATAGTCCTCATGGAGTGGAAGTAGATTGTTGGTGGTAGAGAGAATCAGGTGGCAGAATTCTAGCTCCTACATATTGTATTGCTGTTGAGTTGTTAGCATATTTGTAAATGCTGTGTTTAAGTCATGTGGATTTTAGTAATAGACAAAATTGTAAAGTTAATGCAGGCCTCTATTTGGCATCCTCTTGAGAGACCTCTTCTTTGGAGACCCTTTATTTTTCTATTAATGATATTCAGTGCCTCAACCAGAGGACTGAGTTCTACAGACTAGTAACTAATAAGTTTTTCTAATGTCTTGGCTTATAATGGCTTCAGAGGTTCCCTTTTGAATATTATTTATATTTGATTCACAGGAATGAATTTTTTCAGGTAGAAAAATTATTTTAGGATGGGTACATTCCCATTTTCTCTTAAATCATACCAGTAAGTTGCCGTTTACTCTGTGGGTGATGTTGACCTGGTTGATTACCAAATTCATTAAATCAAAGACATATATACACTTAGTTGTTTAATGATGTGATACTTCCATTTTATCAGCCTTTTGTCTCTTAAAGTTCTAATGTACCTTCTGTATCAGATAGTTTAATGAGTAATATAGTTTAATGAGTAAATGAGTAAATGAGGATTAGAAACAAACCACATGGAGAACAAGATGTTGTGTACCTGTTGTTTTCACTGATTTGTTTTTCTTTTTTCTGTTCTTACTGTTTCATCTATCATCTCTGTGCAGATAATTCAAAAATCTGAGTTACAGTTATGACCCTCCAATTGTTCCTTTGAGATTGCCCCATTTGGGTGTCTTAAAGTTATCAAAAACGCAGCTCAGCTCATTGTCTTTTAAACTAGTCTTATAGTACGTTGTCCTAAATATGTCAGTAGTGCCATCATGTCCCTAGTCACTCAGGAAAATCATAAGTTACTATACACATTTATGAGAATGCTTTAATAGTATTCATCTATTAATTCAGTAAACATTTCTTGAACTACTACTATATGCAAGGAACTGGAGGTACTACATAGATAAAGAAGATAGCTGTCAAGGAATTTGTAATAATGTTGGGTAGAGACAAATAAAACACTGTGCAACTGATTACTAAGCACTGTGGCTAATGTTCCCACAGAGAGGGGGAGGCACCTTCCTAAGGATGCAGTATAGGGAGGAAAGTAGGAGAAAAGCTTGAGTTACATTTTTTAAAGACCACATAATTGTACAATAATGTCAGCTTGGGAGAAATGTTCAGAGGCATGAATTTTTCAGTAAATAATTTGTCAGTATATGAAGTTTTAAAGAATGATGCATTTTTTTTTTTGATGTAGCAGTCTAATGAAATTATCCGAAATCAAGAAAAATCTTTATATATAAAAGATTTGTTTGTATAAATCTTTTTATTTTGATTTAATTGTAGGTTCACATGCAATATGAAGAAATAACAGATCATGTATACCATTTACTCCTTTCCCTAGCAGTAACATCTTCCAGAACTATAATGTGATATCGCAGTCAGGATATGGATAATGATACAGTCAAGATACAGAGTAACTTTGTCACACAAGGATCTGTTATTGTGTTGGTCTTTTATAGTCCTCTTTTCCTGTGACATCCCTGACCCCCGGCAACCACTAACATGTTCTCCATTTATACGTTTTTGTAACTTCAAGAATATTATGTAAGTGGAATGAGACCGTGTGTGACCTTTTAGGATTGGCTTTTTCCAGTCCCTGCAATGCACCCAAGTTGTGTATATTTTTGTTACTGTTTATTGCTGAGTTGTATTCCCAGATATGGATGCACACAGTTTAACCATTCACCTGCTGAAAGACAGCTGGATTGTTTCCAGTTTTTGGCTGTTATGAATAAAGCTGCTGTGAACATTCATGTACATGTTTGTATGAACCTAAGTTTTCATTTTTGTGGGATAGATGCTCAAGAGTTCAGTAACTCGGTTGTACAGTAGTGTGTAATTTTTTAAGAAACTGCCAACCTTTTCCATAGTAGTTGCACCATTTTACATTTCTGCCAGTACTTAAAAGTACAAAGGATGTATTTGTTATTTCTAAAAATAACAAAACGAGGTGTTCCTGGTGGCTCTGTTGATTAAGTGTCTGACTTTGGCTCAGGTCATGATCTTGCAGTTCACCCCATTAGGCTCTCTGCTGCCAGGGCAGAGCCTGCTTAGGATTCTCTCTCTCCCTCTCTTTTTGCCCCCTCCCCCTCAAAAATAAATAAACATTAAAAAAATAAAATAAAATAGGGGCACCTGGGCGGCTCAGACAAAGCATCCGACTTTGTCTCAGGTCATGATCTCACGGTTCATGAGTTCGAGCCATGCATTGGGCTCTCTGCTGTCGGCACAGAGCCTGCTTCAGATCCTCTGTTCCGCCTCTCTCTGCCTACTCATTCTCATTCTCTCTCTCTGTCTCAAATATAAATAAGAACAGTTACCAAAACAAAAACCAAAACCAAAAACAAACCATTAAAAAATAAAATAAAAATAACAAAACAACATAAATATCTACCAAAAATGTAATAATTATTGATTATATATCTGTAGCATAGAATACTCTGTGGGTCATTAGAAATTTTTATATAGTGTTTTTTGTTATTATTGGAAAATAGTTATCTTCAGTAAAAAAGCAGAATCTAAAATACTATTACCTCAAGTAATAAATGCATAGAAAATAGAAAAATAGTTCATAATTAATAATTAGAATAGAGAATGTTTATGATAAGTATCTGTTGAAGGATATTTGTATTTACCTTGGTTCTTCTGCCATTCCTAACAGCTGATGGTACCATTTAGGAACAAAAGAGGAAGAGAATATATTCTTTCCTAAATAATGCTTGATTATGGCACTATCAAAGAGCTTGGGGTATTCACTGTCAAGGAAAACAGGTTTTCATTAAAGTCAATATAACAACCTTAAGAATACCTAATCCTATGATTTACTGCTATAGTCAGGGTACTTGATCCAGTCTGTTTTTCTTATCATCCCACCATGGGAATATATAAATGTCCTCATTCTTTAAAGTTCTTTTCTTTTCTCCATACATATGTGAAAATATATGTATAGACTGTAACTGACTTGGAACTGCATCTCTGAACTGAGGACTCTTGCTTATTTTTCTGTTCGACAGCTCTATCCTTCATTTCCTGTGATTTTCAACACCCTTTTTGCTTCTGCTAGTTCAGTCCTTCTCCTGGAAGTTCTTCTCTCCATTTTTGAGCCTGTGATCCCATCTCTCACAAAACTATTTTGTATTTTCCATTATGGGTAAATAGAATTGTCTGTCTTGCAGACACCACTTTCCGAGCACCCTTTCCACCCTTTCCTCCCTTTCCACTAAATTCCGCCAGTATTTAATATTAAATAAATTTTAAAAAGTAATTTCTTACTTTTGTTTAAATACTGTTGTTGTAATCACTGTTTTTCTGTCTTTTATTGAAAATGTAAAGTATTAGGTTGAATCATGTGAAACTGATGTAGTGGTTGCATATGGCAATTTCATATTCCTTACATGAATATCTCTTTAGCTTTATGGGTTAAATACCCTTATTACATTAGCCTGAAAACTCAGCCACCCATTCCATAGATTGTTGCTTCAGTGCAAAAATGAGCACCGAGTTGTTTGTTTGTTTTTTTGTTTTTTTTTTTTTTTTTTTGGACATCTGTTATCTATGTAGTACATTTCATTTTTCTTTTCTCTATTTTTTTCTCTCATTGTTTTATTTTATTTTTAAATACGAAATTTATTGTCAAATTGGTTTCCATACAACACCCAGTGCTCATCCCAACAGGGAGCACCGGGTTTTAAATAACAATCTGTCACTGTTTTGGGGAATATAGAACATTTTTATGTTGGTGGTTTAGTATCTAGCCTTTTGTAGTCTTCATCTTGGTATAGGCATAGTTTTCAACAGTAATGCTTCTAAGTGTCATTCACTACCTTCTGCCTCTGTGTTTAATCTGCCAGTGTTCAAATAACATTGCAGTGTCCCTGAGTTATAGAGTTCTTTTAAACCAAAGCCATCTGTGGGAAGAACCGAAGAGACATAAGAAATGTAAACCCCAAACAGTGCAGTATAGCTCTGAGTGCTCTAGCAGGAGAATGCTTCACCTTGTGCTGCTGCTACAGTCATTACAGAGCTAAGGCCTTGGGCCAGTCTTTCTCTCCATGTTGGCTCTGTGTTGGGACAACCCAGAGAATTTTAAAACACTGATGTCCAGGAATAGTGATTAAATTGGGGCCTGGGCAATCATATTTTTAAAAGCCACCTCTCTTTGATTCTAATGGTCAGTTTAAGTAGAGAGCCTCTGTTTTGGACCAATTTTGAAAGCAGAGTCAGGCCAGAAATATCTACTGACTCAGAAAAATCACTGTAGTGACTCAAAGGCTAATCTTGGTGCAGTATGGGAAATACACCTGGATTGTTTTTTATTATGTTTTTCCCCTGCAAGTTACATCTAAAGAGGTAGCTGTTAAAATGGTCATTTTCTTTTTTTCTTGTTTTGTTTTGTTTTGTTTTGTTTTTTAATGGTCATTTTCAACAAGAATAGCAGTATGTCATTAATGGAGTTTAGAAAAGTATAAATGCAGATTTTGTGAAGGCTGAGGCTAACTTAAAACACAGTGATAAGACAGGTGGTCAAGACTGTCAGCAGCAGCAGTGGTAAGTCGTGTTGATGGCATTTGCACTTGATGAGATGTGATGAGAATGTCACATTATCTTTGTGGTCTTCCTCCATAAAACCCATAACCCTAGCCTAACCGTGAGGAAAACAGACAAATCCCAACCGTGGGTCATTTTGCAAAGTACCTAATCAGTACTCAAAATTGACAAGGTCATCAAAAAAAAAAAAAAAAAAGGAAGGAAAGTCTGAGAAACTCATAGCCAAGAGGAGCCTAAGAAGACATGACAACTAAATGTAATGTGCTATCCTGGATGGTATCCTAGAATGGAAAACAAGTAAAAAGTAATCTAAATAAGAATACAGGTTTTAGGGGTGCCTGGGTGGCTCAGTCGGTTGAGTGACCGACTTCGGCTCAGGTCATGATCTCACAGTTTGTGAATTCAAGCCCCGCGTCAGGCTCTGTGCTGACAGCTCGGAGCCTGGAGCCTGCTTCCGATTCTGGGTCTCCCTCCCCCTTTGCCCCTCCCTCCCCATCTCGTGCTCTGTCTCTCTCTGTCTCAGAAATAAATAAACATAAAAGAAAAATTAAAAAAAAAAGAATACAGGTTTTTAGCTAATAATAAGGAATCAATATTGGTTCATTAATTTTGACAAATGTGCCATACTAATGTTACATGTTACTTTAACAGGGGGACCTGGTATGGGGCACATAGGAATTTTGTTATCCTCACAATTTTTCTGTGAACCTTGAACTCTTCTCACCCTAACCAGTAATTTAGTGACAATGATGCCTTGATAGTTAAGATACCATGCTGATGAGTGTATGATTTCTAGCTAGCTGTATTTATTAGCCCCATGACAGGTTACGGATATGTCCGTCCAAATCCATCACTCCTAATAGAAAAGCAGCATAGATTCACACCATAAAGAGTAGAAGAGTAATAATTATATCTTTGTAATTTAGAGCACATTCCAGTGTTGCATACTATTTCTACCACTACCCCCCCCCCCACCAGAAAACAAAAGAAAGAGAAGAAAAAAGGTAAAACTGAAAGAAAGAAGGAAGGCAAGAGGAAAAGTAGAAAGAAAAGAAAGAGAAAAGAGAAGGCACATTGGTTGGCACACATGTCTGTGTAGATTGAAGGTTGTAAGGATAAAACCAAATCCTAAATAAGAGGTAAAAGATGTAAGTTGGTATGGTACATGATGTTGGAATAATTCACAATGTTATAAGCAGTGGTAATTAAGTTTAGCTGTTGCAGCGAAAGTATTGGAGTTGACAGGTATTAAGCAGTGAAAGTAAATTTTAGGTTTCTGTGGAAAGAAACTACTGACAGCTGTAAGATTTTTTTTGGATGTCTGTGAAAACAAATGTTGAAGGTGTGTTAGAAATGTTAACATTGTCGTGTAGGGGAGCATAAGTGGCTAAAATGGACTGGGCTTTTTATAAATAGGGTGAGTTGACTGTTTTTGTGTATGAAATTAATGATCTTTATACCAATGAGTGAAGTAAGTCATTTTATTTTGCAAAAACAGTGTAATGTTTTTTTATCTACAATTTCTTGATAAAGTGTTTTATTTACCTTTCTCCTGTTTGACCATCATATTCTTGGTAGTATGTGGTCCTTGTTTCTTTGCCTTTGCTGTGATGTAATTTGTTTTTCCCTTAGCCTGGGGTGTATCTTGATCTTCAAAATAACTAGGCATGCCATTTACATGAAACAGATAAGCATACACATGTAAATCTTCATTGATTCTCTGAGAGGTGGTGTGTGTTTTTTCCTTTTTCTTTTAAAAAATATTTATTTATTTATTTTTTGGCTGGCAGCCTTAATAATGTTTTCATAAAATATGATGGATTTATAAATCTGTTTAACATGCCTTTCCCTTTTTGTCTTAGTGCTTTGCTTCTAAGTTGCAGATGCAGTGGCTGAACAATACGCTGTGTGGTGTGACAGGTAAATTTCCCAATTTACCTGCCGTAATAGTGTGCTGTGTAATGCTATTCAATCATCTCTGAATTTTACTTGCCTGATTAGTTGAGTGAAGCAGATTTTCAATTTAAATGTAACTTCATCTGCTTGATTAAAAATGTAACAGAACATTATCTGCTGCAAATAAATTTCAGTGGAAGAGATGATTTTGCCTGTTTAAAAATAACATCTGTTTATATTGGCTGGAAGCAGACGATTAATACTTCTCTAATTTCGAGGTTTACCAGTCCAGCTCACCTGTCTCTTTGCATGGATAGTTGAAATTGATGGCTGTCGAGTATAAACATTTACCTGTTGATGTTTAGTTGATGGATTTCTTTTTTAAGGATAATACAGAATCCCATCATTGGGCATTCATTTATTTGCTGCTCATCAAGATGATTGACAGTTTTGCCAACAACATGGAAAAAGGATCTTCCTTCATGATGCATACGAGAAAAATTTTACCCCTCAGTGATGAGTGCCCTACAGAAAAACAGATTTTTGTGAATTCTTTTTCATAGTTGGTATTTATTTGAATTCTGAGTTTAGAGTCCATGAGTATAAATTTCAGTCAAGTGTGTAGTAAATGAGGGTAGGTAGTACTCCCTACTGGCATCTTTCATCACCTGATTATGTGTGTAGGCTGTAAGGACAAGAGGGAGAAAGATAGGAAAACCCAAAACGGTTATTTTTTTTCCCAGCGCTTAGCATAGTGTTAGGCGTGTAGTAGACCACTCAGTAAATATTTATTGAATTTGACTTAAATATCAGGAGGAGGGTATATTTGGTATCCTACAAATATAACAAACTAGATTTAGTTGGCTTAAATAATTTAAAATCATAGTAAAGAGAAATTATAGAATAAGAGTTTGTCCTCTCTTTTTTTAATGAAAACTTTCCTTGTGGAGTTTATTAGAAGTACGTTTTTAAATGCAGAATTCTCCCATAAGTATCCTCTAGAAAAAAAAAAAAAGACATTGTTCACTGTTAATTTTCCTGATAAGTAAAATTGAGTTAAAAAATAGATGTAAAAAATATAACACTAGGAAAACAGCAGTACAATTTGGTGGGTTTTAGTATATTTAGCACATAGTGTAAACAGTATTTGTTTCTCAAAAATTGGTATAGTTCCCCAATTTCAAAAAAATACTGTCTTCTGTTTTTGAATGCTGTATTTATTTTGGCAGCTTATTCTGAACATGTCACTTACTTATAAAGGAATAATTTTGTATTATTTTGGTAACACTTTTGTTCTTTATCATAAAGCAAACAAAAATATTACAGGTGTGAAAGTTATTGAATTGATATATTGAAAACTCTTGTTTCAATTGTAAAATTTAGGGGTTGTAGGTCATTATATATAATCTAAATCAAAATTGTGTAGTTTATATTTTTCAGGAAAATATTTGAGGAGATGTGTATCAAAATACTTTTAATCAACTAATCAAGAGAATTAATCAGTCTTTTCTCCCAAACATAAAGTGTAAATTTTAACCTCTAATCCATTCTGCTGATTTGGACATTTTGGATTATTTGGTTTTTTATTTACAAAAAGTAAATATTTGGGAGTTGAATTTGAGTCTTTTCAAATCTGTCAGGTTAATCCTGGATATTTAGCAGAAATTTTTTCCCTGATGACTTAGGAGAATAGCTCAAACTACAAAAATGCACAGATACTTAAATCTAAGCACATATATTCTAACACTGTAACAGATTGCTTTAATTTTATTTAATGTTTCAGTTAAATGTGAGATATGTAGGTTTTTAAAAAACTGAATGAGGTTAACAAAGAAATTTAGAATATGTTATAGCTTTCTTTGTTATTACCTTGTCCTTCCTGTTTATTCATGGTTTTGCAAAAGGTAGATGAGGGTTTTTTTTCTGTTTTAGTTGTTCAGAGGATATTTAATGAAAAAGAATGAACTTAGAAGAGCAGAGTGTATACCTAAAGAAGATGCTACTACTTGAAATTGTATTAATCTTTAGGGTCTTCAGAGATTTGCTTTAAAATGTTAAACTTTGTCACAAATCTTAAAAGGAGGTGAAATGACAACAAATGTTTACAGCAGCATTATTTGTAATAGTCAAGACATGGAACTAATCCAAATGTCCATCAGTTGATGAATAGATGAATAAATTGCAGTATATTTGTACAGTAGAATATTATTCAGCTATAAAAAGGCATGAAGTACAGATGCCTGCTGCAACATGCATAAACCCTAAAACGTTATGCTAAGTCCAAGGAGTCAGGCTTAAAAGGCTACACATCCTAGGATTTCATTTATGTGAAATATCTAAAATACACAAATCCATAGAGACAGAAAGTAGATGAGTAGTTGCCAGGGGTTGTATGGAAGACGTCCTGGAATTTGATGGTGGTCATGGCCACACACCTTTTTGAATATATTATAAACCACTGAATTTAGGGGCGCCCGGGTGGCTCAGTTGGTTAAGCATCTGACTTTGGCTCAGGTCATGATCTCGCGGTTTGTGGATTTGAGCCCCACGTTGGGCTCGGGGCTGACAGCTCAGCGTGGAGCCTACTTCTGATTCTGTGTTTCATTCTCTCTTTGCCCCTCCCCTACTTGTGCTCTGTCTCTCTCTGCCTCTCAAAAATAAATAAATGTTAAAAAAAAAATTAAATTTATAATTATAAACCACTGAATTTAAAAGGGAAACTTTTTTTTTTTTAATGTTTATTTGTTTTTGAGAGAGAGAGAGAGAGAGAGAGAGAGAGAGACACAGACACAGAGCGTGAGCCTGGGGGAGCATAGAGAGAGGGAGACACAGAATCTGAAGCAGGCTCCAGGCTCTGAGTTGTCAGCACAGAGCCTGACGCGAGGCTCGAGCTAACCAACATGAGATCATGACCTGAGCCGGAGTCGGATGTTTAACCACCTGAGCCACCCAGGTGCCCCAAAAGGGTAACTTTTATGGTATGTGAATTGTATCTTAGTTAAAAAGGAGGGGGGTGAAATATATAAACTGCTGGTTTATAGAGAGATTATTACCAGAAGAGCTTGTCATTCTTCATTTTCTTTAATATGTAAAAGTAAAATCTGGGGCTAAGACAACTGAACCTATTGATAGGGAAATGGGCTGGCAGATTGAGGCTGGCCTTTTGGGGAGCTTTTTTTTTTTTTTTAATTAAAAAATATTTATGAAGTGTCTGACTTCAGGTGATAATCTTCCAGTTTGTGAGTTTGAGCCCCACATCAGACTAACTGCTGTCAGCCTGTCAGTGCAGAGCCTGCTTAGGCTCCTCTGTGCCCCCCCATCTCCTGCCCTTCCCCCACTGACACACTCCTCTCAAAAGATAAATGAAACATTCGAAAAAAAAAAAAAGAAGAAGAAGAAGAGGAAGAGGAAGAGGAAGAGGAACTTGATTTTAAAAAATTATAAAATTGTTGGGGCACCTGGGTGGCTCAGTTGGTTAAGTGTCTGATCCTTGGTTTCTGCTCAGGTCATGATCCCAGGGTTCATAAGTTTGAGCCCCACATAAAGCTCCTCACTGACAGCAGGTGGCCTGTTTGGGATTCTCTCTCTCTCTCCCTCTGCCATTCCCCCACTTGATCTCTGTCTCAAAATAAATAAATTTTGAATATAAAAGAAAGAATTCTAAAAAAGAAATTATAAAATTGTTGGGGCACCTGGGTGTCTCAGTCGGTTAAGCGTCTGACTCTTGATCTCGGCTCAGGTCATGGGCTCACGGTTCATGAGTTTGAGCCCCATGTGGGGCTCTGCACTGACAGCAGAGCCTGTTTGGGGTTCTCTGTCTCTCTCTGGACCTTCCCTGCTCACTATCTCTCTCTCTCTCTCTTTCTCTCTCATAATAAATAAATAAACAAACATTAAAAAATTTTAAGTTGCAGTTATCAGTCTTTTATGAAACCTTAAGAATAATATTTTAATTTTTATTAATCATAGAGGCATATTTTATTTTTATGTTACAGTTTCATATTAGTGTTATCTTTACTTACATGTTTTTATACATCATTTAAAGATTTATAGTTAGGTGTAGAAATTTTAAAGAAATGTAAAAGCCTTGCAGAGAATCAGGCTGTCTGGAAATCATGCGATTATTTGTAAGGTTTCAGTGTACTCGTTTCAATTTGAGAGACTGACAACTTTCCAGGTAGATTGTAGATAGTATGTTAAGTTACAGAAACTTGCCCTGCTGGAAATATTAAAGAAAATAAGAGTAACTTTATATTAAAATTAATGTATATATTTATGAAGTATAAGTATATACTAATAATAAGTTAGGTTGATTAAAACTTCTCTGAGTACTTTTTGCATTAAAAATCTTACATTAGCATTAGGTTTGTAAGATGTTCATATGATCAAAATTAGGCATTTCTAAAATTTAATGAATAGCAGTACAATGTGTACCCTTTGAAATAATGAGAACATTCATTTTGTAATGCAGAGGAGAGAGAATAGATATTTGAATATAAAATATCAGTTCAGCTTTCAAAATCAATCCACTGTAAAATATTGGTTGCCTTAGAGGTCAGTCATACTGAATTGTATGCTCTATTATTTGAAGTGTGGTTTGTTTTCAACCTGCTGCGGAAATCCTGTTCCTTCAGTTATATTTTAGGGCTGCTATGTGAGTACATTGCTGGGTTGGCTCTAGGTTTTTGGAACTTGGGTCCCATAGACATTCTTAGTAACGTGCTTTCACAACTTTTGCTTTTATATTCAGCTGAAACAAAAAAAAATTGTTGATATTCAAAGTGTTTTGACCTACAAAATAGCAGGTTTTTATGGTTCAACCAAATAGTCATTTGCTTCAGATTACTAGGCATAGGAGTATAATTTCTGTATTAATAGTAAATATTTATTGTACTTTTCTGAGCACCTTATATGTATTAACTCATTTTATCCTCACAACAACCCAGTGAGGGTTGTTATCATCTCATTTATAGATGAAGAAGAAGGT
The DNA here is from genome assembly GCF_018350195.1 of Panthera tigris. Classification (NCBI taxonomy): domain Eukaryota; kingdom Metazoa; phylum Chordata; class Mammalia; order Carnivora; family Felidae; genus Panthera; species Panthera tigris. The sequence continues at coordinate 58,265,336 of NC_056672.1, forward strand.
CTGAAGAGATTAATATCCCTAAGTAAAAGAGAGGCAGGCTCAGGATTTCAGCCCAAGTAGTCTTACTCCAGAGCCAATACGCTTACCGACAATGTTCGGTTTCCTTCTGCTCCTGCTCTAGCCCCTTCTTTACCCTCTGGTAGTTTTGTAAATTAAAGCCGAATATTTCTTTCTCTTGCCTTGAGCCCTCCTTTCCCTACCCAGTGTTAATTAGGTGTTGGACTTTTATCGCATTGTATTTGTTTTGTAACTATGTCTTATTCCAGATGTGTTTTGTAACTATAGGAATAGATACTTAAGGAGTCTTTAAGCAGAATTTACTATACTGATGTTCACACTTGTACATATTATTTTGTGAATTTCAGAAGCTTTCTATGGTCTGTATCAGTTCAGTTAACACTTGATGAATGCTTTTGTGTCAGATCTTATTATGTAGCAACTTAATATGTGTAATAATGTTAACTGAACTGATAAATCTTGGAATCAACTTAGTCTGTATCATCTGAAAATTCAGGCAGTGTTTTGATCACTGGTAAAGTACGTTTCCTGTTTTATTCAGTTCGTAATGGCAGTTTTCCAGGTTCCCGTTATTGGCTTCCATCAAGGCAACAAGCATCCAAAAAATATGCCAGAGCTGGGAGAGCAAGAGATACACTGTTTTTTACTCCTAGAGCCTGGTCTCTTACTCATCCTGAATCCCTTTCTACCTCTCTTTGTGGAATTCTTTTCTGTACTTGGTATTAGAAGGGAAATAGTATCAATACCCTAAAGAAGGCAATGTGATATTATATTTAAATCACCAGAGTATATCCAAACTTGCTTAAAAATTATATGCTCTGGGGGCCTCTGGGTGGCTTAGTTGGTTAAGCATCTGACTCTTGGTTTTGGCTCAGGTCATGATCTCATTCATGGCTTAGGAGTTCAGGCCCTGCCTCGAGCTCTGCATGGACAGTGCGGAGCCTGCTTGGGATTCTCTTTTTCCCTTTCTTTCTTCCCTGCCCTTGTCCCCACTCACATGGCCACACTCTCTCGCTCTCAAAATAAATAAAACTTAAAAAAAATTGTAGTCTGTTGCAGTGGTGTATGAATCTGGTTTGCTAATGGCACAATTTGTACAAAGTGCATTAACAAGCATCACATTCTTGGGCAGATAAGTATCTGGGTTGTTTTGCGGGTTTCTTACATTATATAGCGTGACCATAGAGTAGACCTCTTGGGCCCAAGCAGCCTGAAATTTTGCTTAAGGGAATAAACTAAAACTGAAGGGTTCATTTTTTTTTTATTAAAAAAAAACCCTTTTTTTTTTTTTAATGTTTATTCATTTTTGAGAGACAGAGAGAGACAGAGCATGAGTGGGGAAGGGGCAGAGAGAGGGAGACACAGAATCTGAAATAGGCTCCAGGTTCTGGGCTGTCAGCACAGAGCCCAATGCGGGGCTTGAACTCACAAACTGTGAGATCCTGACCTGGGCTGAAGTCGGACGCTCAACCGACTGAGCCACCCAGGTGCCCCTGAAGGGTTCATTTTAAAATATGGAATAGCTGAGGTCAAGTTGAATAATTTTTGAGTTTGAGAGTGAATTTTATTGAATTACTATTTGTACTAGCTTTTTAGCATATAAAGCTGTCTAGTGTTAGATTATCAGTAGTTTCATAACAGAGACCATTAACATAGTATTGGGTGAGGAAATGAGTTCTCATGCTATTTTTGGTATGCCAGAACCCAAGGAAGTAGCCATCTTATACAAAAATTTAGTGCTGATTTTATTGTTTATACTATTGCTGTGAGATATTTTTGTTACATATAGCTAAATAAACCTTTGATTTAAAAGCTAGAAAAATGAATTATGAGTAAATATAACTTAGACAAAAATTTCCATCATGAGGTATATAAGAGGATAAGTAATCGAAGGGGGTAAATGAGTGAGATTGAGGTTAAAGTGACCTATGCATAAAGGGTTTAAAGCTGGTTGGGTAAACGGGTATATTCGTTAACTTAGGGAATCTTTTATAAATACTTTATTGTAAAATTTAGAAATAGCAATATAAAATAGTATCAGTTTATGGTCTTGGAGATATTGATGGTTTTCCCAGTGAGCACCTGATGTCAGATGCTGTGGTCCTGAGTTAGTCCTCTTTCCTAATTAATCATCAGCTGTTGACATTTTTCCCCTTGGCCTCAAGGATACTGCCTATCTTGGTTTTTCTACCTCGCTGGCCATACCAAGGATTCTTTGGTTAGTTCAGCGCTTCTGTGGGAAATGCTTGGTTGAGAGTAGAGCTTAAAAAGCTAGTTTGTCTTTATAAATCTTGATTCTGCTGCTTATTATGTGACCTTGGGCAAATTACTCACCTTCTTGTGCTTCAGTTTCCTGATCTGTAAAATGGAGGCTTACTATGAGGATTAAATAGCTTAATATATATAGTAAAGCTTTTAGAATAGTATTTGGTGCATACTGTAAGTGTTAGCTATTGTTATCTTTCTGACCTTTAAACACTATTGACCTTAGGTCTTGATCTTCAGGCCTTTTCTCATATATTATTTCCTACAAGATCTTTTAATTTCTGTGGCTTTCCTTCCTCTGAAGGCTAGACTTATTTCCTCTTGCTTTTTTTCCAGCTTTATTGAGGTATAATTGACAGTCTTGGGTACTTAATAGACACCTTAAGAAATCACATGTAGGGGTGCCTGGCTGGCTCAGTTGGTAGAACATGCAACTCTTGATCTTGAGGTTGTAAGTTTGAGCCCCATGTTGGATGTAGAGATTACTTAATTTTTTTTTTAAATTTTTGTTTATTTATTGAGAGAGAGGGAGAGCATGTGAAGGGGAGGGGAAGAGAGAGAGGGAGACAGAATGCCAAGCAGGGTCCATGCTTTCAGCACAGAGCCCAAGACACAGGGCTTGATCTCACAGACCATGAGATTATGACCTGAGCTGGAACCAAGAGTCGTTCACTTAACCAACTAAGCCATCCAGGTGCCCCTTAAAATAAAGTCTTTAAAAGAAAAAAGATATCACATCTGAGGTCTTGATTTGGCTTTCCTCTTCCCTCCTCCTACCCTAGACTTTTAATCTTAGCAAATGGAAACTCTGTTTTTCCAGTTGCCAAATAACACTAGAGTCATCTCTCTGCTTTCTCGCACACTGCACATTCAGTCCATCAGTAAAAACAGTTTTGGAATATATCTAGAATCTGATCATCCATAACCCATCCTGGATGGGTATCATCTCTTGATGGATTGTTGCAGTAGCCTTCCAACTGTTCTTTCGGCAGATATTTTTGTCTTCTTATAGTCTGATCTCCATAATGCAGTCACAGCAGCCCTTCTGGTCAGGTCATGTGAGTTCTTTTTATTTTTTTTATTATTTTTTTTATTTTTAAAAATTTACATCCGAATTAGCATATAGTGCAGCAATGATTTCAGGAGTAGATTCCTTAATGCCCCTTACCCATTTAGCCCATCCTCCCTCCCACAGGTCATGTGAGTTCTTAAAAAAAATTTTTTTTAAAGTGTTTATTTGAGAGAGAGAGAGAGAGAGAGAGAGAGAGAGAGAATGAAGAATGAATGTGAGCAGGGGAGGGGCAGAGAGAGAGGGAGACACAGAATTTGAAGCAAGCTCCAGGCTCTAAGCTGTCAGCACAGGGCCTGATTTTGTGCTCAAACTCATGAACTGTGAGATCATGACCTGAGCTAAAGTCAGACGCTTAACCCATTGAGCCACCCAGGTGCCATTGTCATGTGATTTGTTTACTCAAAATGTGTCAGTGAAATCTTACATGGTGAAATTCAGAATCCTTACTTTGTTTTGTTTTGAGTATTTTCTTTTCTTTTCTTTATTTTAATTTTATTTTATTTTGAGAGAGAGAGAGAGCATGAGCAGGGGAGGGGGTTGGAGAGAGAGAATCTTAAGCAGGCTCCACACTCAGCACAGTGCCTGACACAGGGCTTGTTCCCACAACCCTGGGATTGTGAACCAGAGCCAAAGTCAAGAGTCAGATGCTTAACCGACTGAGCCGCCCAGGTGCCTGAGAATCTTTTTTGTTAAATGTACTTGCTATCATTTTTTTCAAGGTATTAAAAATCTGTTCTAAACATACATGTGCATGTTTAGTTTCATATGGTGTATTTTTACTCTTTAAATTTTCTTTCTCTGTCCTACCTCTTGTGGGTAGCATGTGAATAAATCTTGAAATTTGGGGCAGGAGAAGTGGGAAACGTTAATCCACTTCTAAGGCTGACATCATTTTGAAAATAACTGATTCTAAGGATGAGCAGAATATATTTTATTTAATAGTTCTGAGAGATAGATTTTCATAAACTTTTATCCAAAGTAACTAGATTCATACATTCAGTATAAAGGGTGTTATGAAAATGTAAAGTTCATTAATATGCTGTATATTTTTATCCCCTTGAATGTAATTTAGAGATTATATACTGTAATAGGATTTATGACATTATACTGTTTAATCTTTAGGGTGTTACAAACACATCAGGGACAGTTGGCAGTAACTGAAGTTTGCCTGAATTTTAAGAATGTATTAGTATTACAGAATATCATGAGTTATACTTTAAAATAAATAAAATTTATACTCTTAGAATATTTGCAGATTCAAAGACATTTTTTTCTGCAGGCCAAGAATAAAATCTTTAAGAACTACCAAGATGAATTAAAGATGAAATGATTTATTTCTAAGGTTAGGCCTTAATTAATACATGGGGGATGATCTTGGCATTCCTTCAAAGTATTTGTTTGTGTATCTGAGTTTGCACCTCCTCAGTAACCTAACTGGGATTTATAAAATGGAACAATCTCTTTTCTCCAATTTGGCACTCAAAAGGAGCTCTGACTTATAAAAGGTAAGTGTATTTTTCTCAGGAATAGCCTACCATTTTAAAATAAGACAACAGAAACAATGGCTCAGTGAACTTTCCTCGGTGCTTTTTTTCTTTGCATACAGTAAACACATTGATATAAAATGTGTATATTATTTGAGTCTTTAAACCATTGCTTTTTTTGTTTGTTTTAATTCCATTGTTTATCACTTCTTGTATGTTGGATTTGAATAGTTTAGATTGTAAACTTCAAAAAGAGCAAAGCATTTATCTTTCAGCTTGTGGTCTTGATGTATCATGCACAAGTAGGTACTTACACGCTGTTTGATGTCACTGTTTCCACTTTGGGAGAAGAGAGGATCGATGGACAGAAATGAGGAAAATGGAATTTTAAGATCTTTGGAAATCATATTTTTCACACAGTTGCTCTTCTTTAAAAGATGCAGGTGGTAGTTTTACAGTCTTTTTGTCCTATTTTGAATTGGGGGTTTGATACATTTTTTGTCTTATGTGTTATATCTATGTACGTTGAAAATGCTATCAGACACTGTTATACATTTTGCTTTCTCTTTTCAAACATATTTTAAAGATCTCAACAGGATAAAGGACTAGTACTATTTCTTTTGCTCATGTTTCATCTGTAAATTCAGGTTTTTGGCTTTTTTTTTTTTAATTGTTATTTTATTTTATTTTTTTTTTTAATTTTTTTAACGTTTATTTATTTTTGAGACAGAGAGAGACAGAGCATGAACAGGGGAGGGGCAGAGAGAGAGGGAGACACAGAATCTGAAACAGGCTCCAGGCTCTGAGCTGTCAGCACAGAGCCCAACGCGGGGCTCGAACTCACGGACCGTGAGATCATGACCTGAGCCGAAGTCGGACGCTTAACCGACCAAGCCACCCAGGTGCCCCTAAATTGTTATTTTAGAGAGATGTAAGCGGGGGAGAGGGGCAGAAGGAGAGAAAGAGATTAAGCAAGCTCCATGCTCAGTGCAGAGCCTGACGCAGGGTTTGATCCCACGACCCCGGGATCATGACCTGAACTGAAATCGAGAATTGAGTGCTCACCCGACTGAGCCACCTAGGTGCTCCCTAAGTTCAGGTTTTATTCTGGTGTCATGTTTTTTCTCTCTGAACCTTTAGCAGTGCTTTTGGCGTAGATCTGCTGGCTGTGAATTCTCTTAGTTTTCCTTCATCTGCAAATATTTTACCCTCATTTCATGAAGGGTATTTTCCCTGCATATGGAATTCCAGGTTAACAGTTCTTTTCTGTCAGCCCTTAAAAATGTTGTTCTCCTTCTTTCTGGCCTCTGTGGTTTCTGATGAGAAATTCTCAGTCATTCCGATTTTGTTTCCCTATAAGTAATGCAAGTAAGGGTGAAAATTTAAACTTTCAAGCTACTGTTTCCTCAGATATTTTTTCTGTACCACACTCTCTTTTTCTTCTTGGATTCCAGTGGAATGAATATTACATCTCTTGTTACTGTCCTACAAGTCCCTGAGGTTTTTGTTTCATTTTTAAATATTTTTTTCTCTCTCTTCAGAATGGGTATTTTCTGTTGTCTATGTTCAGTATCACCTATTCCCTCTATCATATTCATTTGGCTGTTGAGCTTGCCCAGTGGGATTTTCATTTTGGTTATTGCATTTTTCAGTTTCTAAATTTTTCTTTTTGTTCTTTATGTCTTTTATTTCTTTGAAGATATTTCCCATCTTTCTGATCATTCTAAGGGTATTTGTTTTTACCTGTTGGAACATTTTCATAGTAGCTTCTTTTTAAAATCTTTGTCAGATAAATCCATCAGTGTTGGCATCTGTTATATGTCTTTTCTCATAAATGGAAGTTTTCTTAGTTCTTCTTGTATCAGATTTTTTTGGACTGTATTTGGGACAATCTGAGTATTACTTTGTAAGACTGTGTTTTGTTTAAATCTTATAGTGAATGTTATTTTTGTTCTAGTAGGCAATCAGTCTGGTCAGGTTTGGGCTGCAAGTTCTAACCAGCTTCTTGGGGGGGTCATAGTTCTAATATTAGTTCCTTCTACAAAATCTTTGCCTTACCATGAATGTGTCCTGCATGTGTGCCAAACAGTGGCCAATTTGGAAACTGGTTGGTTGCCTGCCCCTATAGTTTCGTTCTCAAAGTGTGCGGTATGTTATTTTAACATTAGCTCCATGTATGCACAGTTTAGGGGTGAGCTCAGAGGTTCATAAGCAACATCATGGGGTTGCTTCCTTGAGCTTCTCCCTTTTTACAACCTTTTTGGTACTTTTGGCTACCTGGACCGCTCCTCCTTTTGGTCATCCAGCCCCAGAGGTAGAGCTTTAGGTACCCCCTCCTGCTGCATACTTCTTGCAACTGTATCTACATTTGGAGCCAACTAACAGGAAGAAAAAAGGTAAGCAACAGTTCATACCATTTTCTTGATGAAGTCTTCCTCAGAGTTTAGACTCCAGAGTTGCTATACCTGTCACTGCCTCTACCACCATTACAAGACTGCTTGGGGCCTAGGATACAAGAGAATGCTGAAAAGCATACAAACCTGGGGAATTTTCTCTACTCTGAGTGATAGATTTCCTTTCCTGCACCTCAAGCTGCAACTAAGAGGCTTGTCCTGGAGTTCCTTCTGTCTGCCCTTCTCTCTGTTTGCCCGAGTGCCCACTGGCAGGTTTCCCCTTTTGAGTCTAGGCCAGAGGAGACCAGAGAGAGGGGAAAATGGTGAACTCACCACTAGTTTGCTGCTAATTTGAATTCTGATCTTCCCAATCGGCCTGCTGATATTTTCAGATTCCTTAAATAGCTGCTTTATGCATTTTGTCTGGGTTTTATACCTACATTCAGTGGGAAAAACAGGGAAGAGTATGCTTATTCCATTTCATCTGGAATTGGAGCTCCTCATATTTTTGAAATCACCAAAAAGTTTAGAACAAGTGAAGTAATTCTAACTCTAGGATGTGGGTTTCCTCTTAGTCTGATTACATGCTGAATGTGTTTTAACAGTGTAGGTGAGGGGGCATCTGGGTGGCTCAGTTGGTTAAGCGTCTGACTTCAGCTCAGGTCATGATCTCACGGTTTGTGAGTTCAAGCCCTGTGTCTCTTTGTGCTGACAGCTCAGCCTGGAGCCTGCTTCAGATTCTGTCTCTCTCTCTCTGTCTGCTCCTCCTCCATTCATGCTCTGTCTCTCTCAAAAATAAATAAACATTTTTTAAAAATAAAAAAAAAGCGTATGTGAAAAAACTAACCTACATATGGGTTGAATGTGCAAATTTATAAAAACATTTTGGGTGCTGGAAGTCATTGGGATTTTTGCTTTTTTTTAATTATTTTTTTAATGTATGTTTATTTTTGAAAGAGAGAAAGAGAGCACAAGTCAGGGAGGGGCAGAGAGAAAGGGAGACACAGAATCTGAAGCAGGCTCCAGGTTCAGTGCTGTCAGCACAGAGCCAGATGCGGGGCTTGAACTCACAAACCGTGAGATCATGACCTGAGCCGAAGTTGGGGGCTTAACTGACTGAGCCACCCAAGTGCCCCAGATTTTTGCTTTTTTAAATAAGCATGGTACCAGGGCACCTGGGTGGCTCAGTCGGTTGAGTGTCAGACTCTTGATTTTGTCTCAGGTCACGGGCTTATGGTTCTTGGGATTGAGAGTCCCATGCTGGGCAAAGCCTGCTTGGGGTTCTGTTTCTCTGTCTCTGCTCCTCCCTTCTGTGTGTCCATTATCTCTCTCTAAGTAAATAAACACTTAAAAAAAAAAAAAGTTAAAACATTAAATAGGTAAGGCACATAAATCTTTTCCTATATAAAAAGTAATTTTAGGGGCACCTGAGTGTCTCAGTCCGTTGAGCATCCCACTTTGGTTCAGGTCATGATCTCACAGTTTGTGAGTTCAAGCCCCACATCGCATTGGGCTCAGTGTGGAGCCTGTTTCAGATCCTTTGTCCCCCTCTCTCTCTGCCCCTCCCCCTCTTGCCCTCTCTCTCAAAAATAAACATTTTTTTAAAAGCTAATTTTATCTTATTTTTATGTCTTTCTAATTTGTCACAAAGATTCCAGTGTAAATATCTAACAACTATTTTCTAGCAAGATTTATTTTTGTTTGTTGTCCAAAAGTACAGTGGGTTTTGCTTTTTTTTATCACCAGTGCGTTTTGGGAAAGTTTACTGAAAAATTTTCTTACGTTTTTTTTCTCTTCTCTCATTATGTTTCTTATCTTTCCTTTTCTGTCCTTTTTGTGTGTTTTCATTACTATGTTTATTCAGACTCCTTCCTCCCTTCCCCTCCCCCCGCCCCCATCCTGCTAAAATAGATGATAGGAATTATTTGGGGGTGTTTCTCTGAGAGTTTAAACTGACTGGGAAAGTAACCCATATTCCCCCCACCCCAAGCTATCCCCTTGGCTAATTAGAATTCCAAAGGGCATTAATAACCATTTAAATCGGATTATACCTGCCATTGCTAAAGGTGAGATTCAGCTTTAACCCCCTGTTGACAAACCCAACACCTGTCAAAACTGGGTAGGAATTCAGCATTTTGTTTTCATTTCTGTCCTAAGGAAGAAAACTGCAAACTCCTGACACAAAGGTGGTACAGACCACTCCACCTGCCCACTTGTAGCAGTCTAGTTTCCAACAGTGTAAGGAAGTTCTGCCGTTAATTCAGCCATCGTTAGAAGGCCAAAGCTAAATAAATAGCATGTTCTTGTGAAAATAACATTTGCATTGTTTGTGAAAACCCTTTGGGGCAGAGCTGTAGAAAACCACGTAACAGTAAATGTAACAGTAAATAATGGTTTCATTAAATGTAAAAGTGTTACAAAGTGCCAAAAATTCTCTTCTTAGCAATCGACTCTTGCAACAGTAATTTGACAATAGAAATCTCCCAAGGGGCATTAAGCTGGTGGAAAAACAGCTATAATTTCACAACTTTAGATAAAAACAAGTGGAGATTGAGTGACCAATCTTAAAGAGTCAAAAGAAACCAAAAAAGAAAAAAAAAAAGGAAGAAAGAAAAAAGGGGAAGAAGAAACCGTACAAGTTATTCAGTTCAGATTCCTTCATGTAGGTTCTGTCTTTCTCCAACACAGTGAACATGATCACCTCATAGTAGTTTCTGTGTAAACATCTCAGTAACAGCAAGTATTAAAAAGGCAGTGGACCTGGAATCAGATGAGTTGTCATTGTCAGGGAATCTTGATCTGAAATTAATAGCTATTATTTGTTTATTCTCCTTTTACCCCCTAGCCATAGAGTATTATTTGAATATAGCTGCATGTTTGCTTATTTTCTCCACTCTACATTCCCTGACTCTGCCACTAGATCAGGTATGTGTTTTTTTAATTTAAAAATATATTGGAGAATAAGATAATAAGCATGGCTGCAGGAGAGCACTCTGCATAATACATAGTTGAAGTTGAACAATTTTAAAGCAAATAAAGGAACCATGAGATGAAATGCGTATCTTTTTCCACATAATAGGCATTTCTCAAAGAATAATTCTTTTCACTGCTAATGTGTGCGTCAGCTTTCAAAAAGTGTAGATTCAGGAGCTAAGTAAGAAAAATTAGTTGATTTGAGAAAAAGACATCTACTGGAATCTGCACAGCACTCCTTCAACAAAGATATCTATTAGTCAATAGATGTCATCCTCTACACCTGTCTAAAACGACTCATTTCTTTTCCTGATTACCACTTATAGATTTTTCTCTTTTTAAAAAAACTTTACACAAAATGTAAACTTCATACATTGGGATTATTCTTTGGTCTGGATCTTTTCTTTGAATCAAATAAGCTTTGGGATGCTTATTTAGATGTTCAATGGAACAGTGTGGAGAACAGTAATTGTGTTTGGGCTAAAGAATTAATCCATTTAGTCATGGGAAACATTACTTAGCTTTTCCTTAGCAGCTGAATTGTGGTGCAACTTAGGGGCTGTTTTAGGATTTTAGCCTCAAATAGAAACTTTTAGAAATGAGAGTTTATTTGTATTGATGAACATATGCTTTTGGATAATGAGCCATTGAACTGATTTCAATGAAAGTAAAATTGTTTTCCAATTCAATTTTTATTTTATGTTTAACCATGAATTGAAAGCTATATCTTTGTATTGCCCAAATTATTAAAAAAAAAAAAAAAAGAATCTTTAAGTTAGAAGAATAATTCTAATGAAGAAAATGGTTTAATAAGTCATAATTGGTATGGCTTCAGAAAGGACTTGTAAATTCAGAAATTTCTGATGGTTAGTTGCTATTACACTTTTGTACTGTGTCAACCAGGCATTGTAATAAAATTACTTTGATCAACTGTAATTATTCTCTTAAAATAGAAAAATTTACTACATTTTGGGTACTATTAGGGTAAAACAGGGTGTTTGGAAGGTTCTTTTCCATCTCAGGTTCTTTTCTTATGTCATGTTATTTTTTAAAAGTTACTAGTTTAAATGATCGGGTAAGAGCGAATTTCCCAACTGATACAAGCTACCTGCATATACGCACCTGTACTGTAGTCAGCCAAGATCTGCAGCCTAAAGAAAAATCTAATTATTTTCTTTTTAACTTTGTGCTTATTGTAGCCCATCTGTTTATGCTGTTGGATTTTTCCTGCATTTCATATAATAATATTTTATATGCACTACCAATTAACAAATATTTATTGAACATTCACTATATGCCTAGCATAGAGTTGAACTATACTGAGATGGATAGATACATATATTAAGACGGAAAAAGAAACAAGTTCTGGTTTCAGCTCAGACCTTCAAATCAGGAAGTTAAAGCTGTTTAACTTACCTCCAAACCTCTTTATAAGCTTCTCTCTAAGAATTTGCCCTTTGAGTGTGAGTGTATATGTGTGTGTGAATACTACTGAACCTTTTAAACTCTGCAGTAGAGTTTTCTTTTAATAACAGCCTTGTTGAGATATAATTCACATACCATATAATTTACTCATTTATAGTGTATGATTCAGTGGTTTTATCTTACTGAGTTGTGCAACCATCACCATAATTAATGCTGAAACATTTTTATCACTCAGAAAGGAATCCATGCCCATTGGTAATCGTTCTTCATTATCCCCAAAACTCTCAGCCCAAGGCAATCACTGATACTTTTTCTACCTCTTACTGATTTGCCTATTCTGGACATTTCACATGAGTAGAATCTACAATATGTGGTTCTTTGTGACTGTTTTCTTTCACTTAACGTTTTCAAGATTTATCCATGTTATAACATGTGTCAGAACTTAATGCCTTTTAATGGTCAAATAGTACTCTATTGTATAGGTATAACACATTTTGCTTATCCATTATCAGTTGATGGACATTTGGGTTGTTTTCACTTTTTGGCTATTCAGAATAATAGCCAAAATGGCTGTAAACATTTGTGTATAAGTTTTCTGTGAACATATCTTTTTTAATTCTTTTGGGTGTATAACCAGGAATGGAATTGCTAGTTCTTACTCATTTCTCTTTTATAGAATGCATAATTTACTCTTAGCTAAATGTCATTTTCCTCTCTTTCAATTTTACCAGATCTCTCCAAATCAGGCCCTACTTACTTCTCTGACCATCCTACTGTTTCTATCTGAGGAGTTGTGTTTGTGTGTCAAGGCATGCCTCAAATGTATCTCCTTTGTGAGATCATTTCCAGTCCTACCCACCAAATAATAATTTTTTTAAATAATTTATTTATTTAAGTTATTTATTTATTTATTTATTTATTTATTTATTTATTTATTTATTTATTTTGAGAGAGAGTGTGAGCACTAGCAGGGTAGGGACAGAGAGAGAGGGAGAGAGAGAGAATCCCAAGCAGGCTCTGCCCTATCAGCATGGAGCCCAACTGGACCCCATCGAGGGGCTTGCGGGGCTCAAACCACAAACCCCTGAGATCATGACCTGAGCCGAAATCAAGAGGCAGACACAGCTGACTGAGCCACCCAGGTGCCCCCAAATAATTATTTTTTGAGTTAATCTTTAGCACTTGACTCATATTGCTGTTGTATTAAATTTTATGATAGTTCGATAATGTGATTATGTGCCTAAGTCTCACTATATTTTGAATTTTTGAGTACAGGGATTGCCAGGAATCTTTGTTTCTTTGATGATACATAGCAAAATGCCTGGTATGCGGCACTTAATAAGGGTTGTTAGATAAAGTTTTGTAGTCTTTCTGCTCAGTTTCTCTGTGATAAAAAGCCATCTTACGTACTAGTGATTTTCCTGTTCCTCACATGGGCATTCAAAACTTTTTGGTTTCTACCTTATCCACCAAAGCACTCATTGTTTCCCCAGATTTTCTTCCTTTTCAGCTTTCTCATTTCTTGCTGCTTCTTTCCCTGTGCAGAATGTTGTTTTCTATCTTGTCTCAACCTTTGGATAGCCTTGTTACTTTTCAAGCTATTTGTGAATCCAGTCATCAGACATATTGTTCATCTATATTTCTAGGGTCAGCCTAAACTTTGGAATCTATATTATGCACTTACCTTGCTTTTTTTGGATTTTAGGCTAAGGAACAGAATGTTCATTTAAGCAGTCTTTAGTTTTCAAATCCTATTTTACAAATTACTGTTACAAATGACGACTGCCAACACCTATGTCTCTAATTCCCTAGCCACCCCAAATAATTCTTCCCTCCTTTGTATTACCCCATACTGCTTTTCTTCCTTACCCCTGTTAAGGTGCCCTTCTTTTTTCTTTCGTAGGTATATACCCAGCTTTTCTGGTAAGAGTAGGACAGGATAACTGCTTCATCCTTTGCTGAGGATGGGCTCATGGGTGAGTTGTTTTGTGGAAAGCACTCATATGAAAAGCTATGTTTGTCAGAGGCACGTAGGTAATTCAGTACCTTTGGTGCCTCATATTTCCTGGGCAAGGCATATTGGATTTCTTTTTCTTTTTTTTTTTTTTTTAACGTTTATTTATTTTTGAGACAGAGAGAGACAGAGCATGAACAGGGGAGGAGCAGAGAGAGAGAGGGAGACACAGAATCTGAAACAGGCTCCAGGCTCTGAGCTGTCAGCACAGAGCCCGACGCGGGGCTCGGACTCACGGACTGTGAGATCATGACCTGATCCGAAGTCGGACGCTTAACCGACCAAGCCACCCAGGCGCCCTGGCATATTGGATTTCTACTTTTCTGCAGGGCATATATTTATTTATGACACTTTAAGGATATATTTTAGTATGCATTGATAGAAGCAATGTTAACTAGGTAGTCAAACCTGGTAAATAGATGACTGTGTGATAATAAAACCAATCTAGTCTTAAAAAGAGAGTGGTAGTCATTGAGATACCACCTCACGTAGGTCAGAGTGAGTGACTGAAATTAACAAATCAGGAAACAACAGATGCTGGAGAGGATGTGGAGAAACGGGAACCCTCTTGCACTGTTGGTGGGAATGTAAACTGGTGCAGCCGCTCTGGAAAACAGTGTGGAGGTTCCTCAAAAAATTAAAAATAGAATTACCCTACAACCCAGCAATAGCACTACTAGGAATTTATCCAAAGGATACAAGAGTGCTGATTCATAGGGACACATGTACCCCAATGGTTATAGCAGTGTTTTCAACAATAGCTAAATTATGGAAAGAGCCCTAATGTCCAACTGATGAATGGATAAAGAAGATGTGGTTTAGGGGCACCTGGGTGGCTCGGTTGGACATCTGACTTTGGCTCAGGTTATGATCTCACAGCTTGTGGGTTTGAGCCCCACGTTGGGCTCTGTGCTGACAGCTGAGAGCCTGGAGCCTGCTTTGGATTTTGTGTCTCCCTCTCTCTCTCTGTCCCTTCCCCGCTCACGCTTTGTCTCCCTCTCTCTCAAAAATAAATAAGCATTAAAAAAATTAAAAAAAAAAAGATGTGGTTTATATATACAGTGGAATACTGCTTGGCAGTGAGAAAGAATGAAATCTTGCCATTTGCAACAACGTGGATGGAACTGGAGGGCATTATGCTAAGTGAAATAAGTTAGAGAAAAACAGATACCTTATATTTTCACTCATATGTGGAATTTGAGAAACTTAACAGAAGACCATGGCGGGAGGGAAGGGGAAAAAATAGTTTCAAACAGAGAGGGAGGCAAACCATAAGAGACTCTTAAATACAGAGAACAAACTGAGGGTTGATGGGAGTGGGTGGGGGAAAGGGGAGAATGGGTGATGGGCATTGATTGAGGAGGGCATTTGTTGGGATGAGCACTGGGTATTGTGTGTAAGCGATGAATCATGGGAATATACTCCTGAAGCCAAGAGCACACTGTATACACTGTATGTTAGCTAACTTGACAATAAATTATATTAAGAGAGAGGGAGAGAGGTAGTTTTATGTAAATCTGTGTCAGAAGTATCAAAATTAACTTATCTGGGGTTGATAGCTTCTATTTATTTTTGTTAGGCTGGCTTTAGAAGAATGATATTGGCAAGGCATGAGAATTGTATTATTTTCTAAGGTGCCAAAGGCAGCTTAAGACAATTTTAAAGATGAAAGAGACACTACGTGTTGTATAAAACGTAGATGGAGAAATATACTATGATAGAAAGAGTGTTAGAAAGTTTATGGGCTTTGGGTTCAGATAGACCAGAGATTTCTGTTTCAGTTTGACATTGTGAGCCTTAGAGTTTCTCTGCTATAAAAAAAATGGAGATGATAGTACAAAAGGTTGTTATTAGGAGCGAATGAGAACTTGTGACGTGCACTTAGCACAATACCTGCACGTAGTAGCTTCTCATGAATGTTAATATTAAGTCAAGTCTCTTCTTATCCTTTTGTTTCTCTCTGCCTTCAGGAATTTCCTTCTCTTTCTTTCTGGTCAGTTCAAATCCATCAGTCAACCTGACATCTCATCTCCTCCATTGAAGCTTTTCCTGTGTAGTCTTTGTGACCTGATTTTCCTCATCTTTAAAATGCAAGAATTGAGGGGCACCTTGGTGACTCAGTTGATTAAGCGTTGGACTTCAGCTCAGGTCATGATCTCACAATGAGTTTGAACACCTCATAAGGCTCTGCACGAGTGGTGCGGAGCCTACTTGGGATTCTCTCTTTCTCTCTCTTTCTCTCTCTTTCTCTCTCTCTGCCCATCCCCCGCTCTCTCTCGTTCAAGATAAATAAATTTAAAAAAATGCAAAAATTGAATTGAATGTCTAACCCCTTTCTGCTCTTTATTATGATTCTCAGAATCAGACTCAGACTCAGACATTGATACTGCTCTTTGAACTCCTTTGGCACTTAACTTGCCTATATCACGTAAGTAAGTACTCTGATCTTGTACTTGGTGTTTTCATCCAGATGTGGATATATTGGAGGCAGGTTCTGAAAATTGGCCAAATGCCACTCTATCTGTATTGACCACTTATACCGTAGTGTCATTTGAATATATAGCGGAATGTTATTCTTGTTTTGTTAGGTCATTATTTTTTTAAATTTTTTAAAATCTTTATTTCTTTTTGAGAGAGAGAGAGACAGAGTGCAGGTGGGGGAGGAAAAGAGAGAGAGGGAGACACAGAATCCGAAGTAGGCTCCAGGCTGAGCTGTCAGCACAGAGCCCAACATGGGGCTCAAACCCACTAACCGCAAGATCATGACCTGAGCTGAAGTTGGACGCTTAAATGACTGAGCCACCCAGGCGCCCCTTTTGGGTCATTATTTTTAATAAAAAAATTGGATGATGGTTAGAAGCCAGATTGGAGTACCTGATTCCACTGTGATTTAGAAGATAATACAGAGGTCCTATGAAAGCCTAC
The DNA here is from genome assembly GCF_018350195.1 of Panthera tigris. Classification (NCBI taxonomy): domain Eukaryota; kingdom Metazoa; phylum Chordata; class Mammalia; order Carnivora; family Felidae; genus Panthera; species Panthera tigris. The sequence goes on from NC_056672.1 coordinate 58,281,905, forward strand.
TTAGTAGGTGGTAGGGTAGTGTAGAGTTTAATAGGGCCTTGCAGCTCAGGAGCAAAAATCTTAGATCATACAGGTAGAGAAGCAATGAAAACAGGTGATGTAGGCTAGGGAATTGAATTATTTGGAGTAATGGTATTTGGGAAACACATCTGAATAAGTAATAGTGTGTGAGGTTAGATTAATATAGATTCTAGAGGCATTTGGAGGCATGGGGTGGGGTTTGGGTTTGCTCAGACATCATACTCTAAATGGTGTATTTATTATTTTCATGGAACATTTATTCTTCTCAAAGGGAAGATTTATTTTGGGTGTTGTCCTGGTTAACTTCAGGAAGGCTCCTGTGTGAAATTATGCTGGAATTGGTTTTAAGGATGTAAATCCTGCAAATCCACAGCTTGAGTAACAAATTGAATCTCTAACAAATACAAGGAATTTAAGGGAAAAATCCCACTTACAAAAGAATACCTAATATTATATTACAAGCAGTTATTATAGGTACTGATTCTGTATCCAAAGAATATCTTTTTATATCTTTGGATCATTGTCACTGCCTACTCACTTAGATGTTGCAGAACTAGAACTCAGAATTCTTCGATTCTGGTATCTTTTATAAAGGCAAAACCCTTAAAAAGCATACCACATTGCACACCTAAATGCAGAATTGATTTTGATTGAAAAATTCGGTCAACAAATACCTGTTTTTTTATAACCCATTATAGGTATGGCAGAAAAAATGCATTGTTGTTTTTTTGTTTGTTTATTCTCTTTCCATCTTCTTCAGATATATGAAAAATACCAAGAAGTAATATTTGTGATCATGCAGACCAGTGTGTTTTGTGTCTAACATAGCAGTTAAGCAAAGGGGGAGGTGACTCTATTCTGGGCTAAATATGGAATGTTGCTGGAAAAAGAAACAGCTGAGTTTGAATCCTGGAGAATCTGGTATAGAGAGACGTTGTGTGGAGGAAAGGGAATGGCATTTTAAACCAGGAATAGTGGTAGTGACGTGTACCATGAATTACGTAGGAGAGACATTACCTACAATACTGTTCATTTAGTCCAAGAGGAGCAGCTTCCACCAGGTTGTTGATAGATAGTATTGAAAGTAAAGAAAATACTGCCATAATGATTGTGAAATTATTCAACAGGGCTTGATGACTTGATAAAGGGGTTGATGAAGAGAGGAGTAAAAGAGAGATTTGGGATTGCAGGTTTGGGTGATTTTTTCAATGACTCTGCCACTGACAAATAGGGAAGTTGGGAGAAAGAGCCAATTGAGAGATAAGGTGAAGAAATTGTTAAGGTAATTCAAAAAATAGGATTAGAATGTTTATATCAGGCCTGGCGATATAAGTATTTGTAGATTTTTGGACATGAAAGATGTCTCTGAAATCATCAGTTTTTTAAAAAAGTTTATTTATTTTGAGAGAGAAAGAGAGCGTGAGCAGGGGAGGGTCAGAGGAAAAGGAGACAGAGAGAATCCCAAGTAGGCTCTGCTGTCTGCGTGCAGCCCAATGTGGGGCTTGAACCGACGAACCACAAGATCATGACGTGAGCTGAAAGCAAGAGTCAGACACTTAACTGAGCCACCCAGGCGTCCCAGAAATCATCAATTTTATGGTTATGGCACACCCAAATCTTCTGCTTTTTGTGTCTCTGGGTCATACTGTCCACTACAGAAATAGGTTTGTTATGCATTTTGAATGAACAGTGAAAGAGTGAACCATTCTTCTTTACAAAGCTATTTATTAGAATGGAATCTTATCTGTAGATGCAGCCACTTTGCTAGGTCTCTGATAGGACTAATAATAATATTGTCTACTTAATTTATTAAGTGTTTTGCCGAAGGATATCCAAATGAGCAAATGTAACTTAAGATTCTATAGCAAGTAAAAGAATATTTGGTTGAAAGGAGACCTAATTTTAAGAAATAGGCATTTTTTAGTGGTATAGTGATTTTTTGAGACTTCCTTCCGTAGAATTCATACCTTATAGAAAATATTGTTTCAAAATTTCTATTATTTTTTTTAATATCTAGCTCTTTGTTTCAGTATGACCAATTTTAGCCTGTAAAAATTAAATATATTAATCACTTTTAGTAGGTTATTATTTAAAACTGAGTATTTAAAATTAATTTTCCCCCTACTGAGTTCATTTTTGAGCTTCTGGTTCTTTTATATAGGTATTTGATTTATAAATGTGATAAATATTTGCTTTTTGGTTAATAAAATTTAGTGTTATGATCATTTAAATATCAGTTAAGAATAGTAAAAATCCTCTCAAAATAATCTGGGATATTGTTAAATGTGTAAAACAAAATCTGTAGGCTTTTTGTCTAAGTAGAAATTTAAAAATGTGTAGAATTTACTTTTTTTTTTTTTAAAGACAAAGCCTTTGTTAATGATATTAGGTAATTGTTAGATAATTATTAAAATTTATTTTGTTATATATTGTGACATATTAAGAAAATTTGAGCGCATGATGTGCTTGTTACTTGAATATATAACACTATTTTATGTTGGTTATGTTTTATTAAGAAGAGGTCACTCGGTTGTATTTTATTCTTAAAAGGAAGGAGAGAAAGCAACCCAGAACAATAATAATCAAAGCCAAGGTAGAGCAAGTTGTTAAACACTTTAGAATTAGACTTTTTTTTCCCCCTTCTAGTGTGATACTTTGAAGGCAGCTGCTACAGATAAACTCTAGAGCCCCAGATGGTGGTTGCCTAATCCTCATGAGAATTCATGTCCTGGAAGCAGCTCTTATCTCTCCAGACCTGACATTGTCTGTGAGCTTTTGCTAAGGAGGGAATAATATAAACATGCTATGCATGAGTTTCACTTCTTGAATATGTCAAAGACACAGGAAGTTATAGTAAAGTATAACAAGAACAGACTTCAGATTATTGAAAGTGTTGTTATTTAAAGCACTTGATGCTAACCTGTGATGAGTGATGGAGTGTGGTTTGGGAGGAAAGACACAGTGAACATTTTCATGAAACAAAATGCCACTCCTTCCAATATCGTGAATTCAGAGATGTAGAGTTGTCATTAAGTGTGCAATACCCCAAAGAATTCATTGCTATGTGATTTGCTCTAACAGTTTAAAATAATTTATCCTCTAAATGACTGTTCTGGCTTTTATTTTCCACCTAGTAGTCCTCTTTGTTTGGAAGGTTAAAATAACAGTTCTACTATTCTAGATTTACTGTTGTGTTTAAAAAATTTCCGAGAACCTGACCTGTGAGATCTGGGTCCGTGACAACTAGAAATGGCTGTTTCTTTAGTGTAGCAGCCAAATATTCTGAAGTGGGGTTGTAGAGACTTTATCTCTTCTAGGCAGTGTCTCATTGAATATGTGAATAGGAATGTTAACACCGTCATCCTGAATAATTGTTGCATCACCCATCACTTGATGATATGACTCTGTGTAGGCAATATGGAGGCATTTTCTCTCTGAAAACTATAAAATTTGTAATTAATCAAATGAGAAACTACAGTGTCCTTCATAAAATAGCCTTAGCCTGTTTCTTATATCTCTTTCCTCTGGATACTGTGTTCTCCAGCCACTCTTGACCTCTCACTAGCTCCAGGGTGTATTGTGTTCTTTTATGTTATCATGCTATTTCTCATTTAATTTCACCTTCCTGAAGGGGCCCTTCCCCAAAGGAGCTTGTAGTTAACTTAGGAGACCCAGCTCAAATACCACTTCTTCAGTGAATCTTCCACAGATTGAATCATTTCATTTTCTTTTCTCCCATAGTGCTACAACAGCAAGAGTAATCTTTCTAAAATACAAGTTTGATTTTCTCAAAAATGTTTTAACTGTAATTCATATCAAACCTGTTGCATCAGCCTGGTAGTCTCTGTCTTCTTCATTCTAGTCCGCATCTTACTTAGCCAGTCTCACCTCTTTCCTCTTGGCTACCTACTGCCCTGTCACAGAATGACTTGCTGTTATTTCTTTCTTTGAGCCTTCTTCATGTTCTGTCTTTGCAATGCAGTGCCCCCATGTCTGTCCATTTTAGTCTTTCTCATTTTTTTCTTTTCTGTTCTTTTTTTTTTTTTTTTGTACTTATTTTGAGAGAGAGGGAGCACGTGGGACAGAGAGAGTGGGAGAGAGGGAATCCCAAGCAGGCTCTGCACCATCAGCAGCACAGAGTCCCGATGGAGGGGCTTGAACCCATGAACCGCAAGATCATGACCTGAGCTGAAATAGGAGTCATATGCTTAACCAACTGAGCCACCCAGGCACCCCTAGTCTTTCTCATTTTATAAGATCTTGCTAAATGTTGTCTTCTCCATTAGCTGCCCCCACTCTCACCGCATTCCAAGTTAGTAGTCACAGTACCATGGAACATATGTGTATAGATGTGCTAGATTTGGCTGAGTACAAAAACTAGTCAGAAAAGAGAAATACTGATCCTTTAAGAGTTTATAGTTTAAAAGGAATGACTACCATACAAGGTAGAAAATGTTAGGTGCCATAAGAGAGAAAGCATTCAGTTGCGGGGGAGGCATATTTTAAGTAATTTGTGTTCATCTGTCTCCTCTGTTCAGTTGGGGTCTCTTGGTGGTAGAGCCAGCTCACCCACACTTTGCATACTCTGCAGCGTCTAGCACAGTATTTCAGGGAGGAGGGAGAAAGGAAATAAATTGGAAAGATTAGTGAGAAAGAACTGAGTAAAACCTTTCCTTGTGTTGTTAGGTAGGACGGCTGATAAGGTGAAGGAAGAGGGATCAAAGACCTATGTTAAAGCTTTTCACGTCGAATTAATTGACGATTCACCCTCTGTGTGTTTGTCATATTTTCTTTGTTTTATGCAATTCTTTTGCCTACGGCAAGCCAGAGTAGTCTGAAACTTCCTGCTTACCACCTGTATCCTTTCGCTGTCTACCCACCGAGCTCATTTTCTATTGCTTCCTGTTGCTGTCACATTTGCCTCACTCCCCCCTCCCCACCCACATTCTCTTTTTGGGGTTCTGTTTCCTGTAGTACATTAAAAGGCCAATGAAAACATGCCCCAGATGGTGCTGTTCTTTATCATGATCTCTTGCCACTTTGTGTTCCTATTTAAAAGAACAAACAAAAAGCAAAACAAAAAGACACATGCTGCTGGTTTGTAACGCAGCTGGCTCTGATTTCTCTTATTGTCTTTGCTGTTCTCTCTCAGTCTTGGTTTCTACTATTCTCTTTTCTTACTTCACTCTGCTCTCCTACTTGTCCACCACCATTATAAAATCCTTTTTCTTCCTGTCTGACTAGGTGGTATATTCTCTACTCTTCCTTCTCTTAATCCTCTTTTTCTGTTTTTCTAATTCGATTTCTGTCCATCATCTTTTCTTTCTGTTTTCTTCTCCGTTTCCCCTTCAGCCTTTATTATCTTCAATTCTAATTCCTTTTTCCATTCTTGACTATATCACGTTTTAAAAGTTAAAGAAAACAAACCTCGAAACAAAAAAATGTAACTCCCCAGCTGTATCCAGGCCTGATTTTACACTTCATTTCCATATTCCCTATTGCTTTAATTAGAACCAACTCCATGCTTCCCCTTCATTCATTACTTTTTGTTCTTTTTCCTATATTCCTTTCCCATAATAAATTTTAAAAAGTAATAATGCTGGCTATTCTCCATGATTTCCAGTTCCTACTCTATGTGCTTTCTCTTTTCCTCTTTCTGTTTTTCTTCCAGTGATTATGTGTGTATATGTTGTGTGTGTGTGTGTGTGTGTGTGTGTGTGTGTGTGAGAGAGAGAGAGAGAGAGAGAGAGAACGAACGAGAGAGAGAACGAACGAGAGAGGAGGCTCTAAGATGAAGGTGTATGGCTAATGTGCAGCTACAGTATGGAGTCTTGCAATACTGGTTATTTTACGTCTTAAGAAGCCTTAGTGGTAAGGTTCAGAAGCAGGAGCCAAATCAAAAAGAGAGAATAAAGAGTCATATAAAACATTGGAGGGTGTTTATAGCTGTTTTTGTAAATTATGCTTTGTGGGAAATGGAGTTGGAAGTGTAACTGAGGTAAAAGAAGTAGGATAAGTAGACCAAACATGGACTATGGGGAGCTCTCTGCTCAAAGATCTGTATATTTTCTTCCCTCCCCCTCTGACTGCACCTACCACCAAGTTCTGTTCATTAGAAATGCGTGTGGTTTAACTGGTCTTTCTAAAAATGCAAATTTCCTATGATATTAAGTCTCATTTAGACTTTGTGTGAATTAACTCTTAATCAGATTGTGAATAGGAATTTGAATTTTATTTGAGTGTGTGTGTGGGAAGGCCAGTGGAAGGAGGGCAAGCTCTAAGGGGTTGTAGAAGGCACTGTGGGGGACAAGAATATCCTTGCCTTTTTTTTTTTTTTTATAACTTCTGTTTTAAATTCATTGCATTTTTTAACTGACAGAGGTATTCTTGATGCTCTAGCTTAATTCTTTTATTTTATAGGTGAAAAAAACAGTCCAGAGAAAGTTGACTTTTTTTTTTTTTAGGTCTTTTAGCTTGTGGTGATGGAAAAGGGACAGTTTTATCCATTGTTCTCTTTTATAGCATCATATCATTTTTGTACGATAGCAGATTCCTAGCTGTTCCTTGACTTGAAGTGGGAGGAACAAGATCAAAGAGAAGAAGGGACAAAAGGTAATATGTATGTGTGCCCTATACCTCCTCCTTTCTTACTCCCTTTATTATCACCATATTATAATATTCTGGATTTCCAAATTTGGAGAACAGATCCCACTTGAATGACTAAAGATCTGCTGGATTGCCAATGAAAGAAAACAAAAGTGCCAGAACTTTATTAAAGAGGAAAGCTAATAACAGGTATATTTGAAAGTCGTTTTCTGCTATTTTATGTTCATGAAAAACATAACTTCTGAGATAACAAATTCTGTCTAGAAATTCTGAATGAGCGGGAGACAAGCCAGAACTGACTGGAGATTCAAGTGGTCCAGCATTACTTGAGAAAGTTGAATGTGTTTAAATCAGCAGGTCCCAATGACATGCATCATGGGGCACTTAAAGATTTGGCAGATATCATTGCAGAGGCACTAGCAAATTACCATGCACAGGATGTGAAAAGGGCAGAGTAATGGTAGTGCTTCTAAACCACCACTTTTGTTAGTCTAGTGCTCTTCACCACCTCCCCCCAAAGCCATAGAAACAAAGAAGCTATACAAAACTCACATTATTTGCATTGCATTGGCCCTTGAAAACACCATTTACCCAGCCATACCCCATTTTCATTTGTTATTTTCCCAACTTATTCATTCCAAACATAAATCCAGTATGGGTTTTAAGAGCCCATGTAATGTCTGTGAAAGATAGTAGAAATAGGACCTCCATTCTCAAGTGTTTCTAGAATTCCTGTTTTCAGAGTGCTTTTAACAGACTGCCTCGTTTGATCCTCCCATCAACCCAGAACGTTTCTGGTGTACAGCGTAAAGAGAAAGGTTTACATTTATCTTTACACAGGTTCGTATTATTAATCCATACCATCTCCACCTGTTTGTTTACATTATATATTCTGCCTGCTTCCACAAAAGGATTTGGGATAGGATACATATACACTAGGACAGTTAAATATAAAGTCATAGAATAAAAGATAAATTTCCCTCTTCTAGGAACCTGAGGTAAAATGATTATTATACTTAAATTAAGTTCAGCTCTCAGCTTTGGCAGCCAAAACAAAGGGAAGTAATGATGAATTACATGGTTTTTGTTTAATTAAAGAGAAGCACATTATTTTTTATTTTATTTGATAGTTATTTATATACACATTGTATTATGTCTATAAACTCCTGTAGGGTAGTTTTTACTACCCTATGTTTTTTACTCAAGACAGTGGTTAGCATGAGTGAACAAGTGGTTAAATAGGATTTCTCTTGAAGAAAGTAATGTTTTTTGATACTGAAATCTAAGAGAAAACTTGTCACTTGAATTCTTAGACAAGAAACACTGAGTAATATAAATTATAGACAACTATTTCAGCCAGCATTTTACCAGGTATGTAGAACAGTTCTTTGTAAAGCTCTTGCTTTTACTGAACCCCCCTAAAACAGAGGGGTAAGTGGGAAGGGCAAGGTGGTATTTTCAACAAATCATCAGCTTCAGAGTCAGATGGACCCAGTTCAAATCTCTACTGCTTTGGGCTCTATGACCTTGGACAAGCTGCATAACCTGGCTGAACTTTCATTTCCTCACTTGTCGAATAGGCTATGAATACTTTATTCAAAGGGATTTTGGGTTGATTAAATGAAGTAATCTAGGTGAACTACTCAACAGTTTCTTTTTAGAGAAAATAATGTGAGCTGAGCCATTTGTGCAGCCATTTAGTTGTTTATTAGTTCCTTCTCAGTCCTTTATTCTGTAGTTGTCATATATAATACTTGTGCTTTCACTACAAAGCCCACAATAAAATGTTGCAATTTTTACTTTATTATTATTTTTTAGGTTTATTTATTTATTTTGAGGTGGGGGGAGAGGCGGAGAGAGAGAAAGAATCCAAGCAGACTCCACACTGTCAGCGTGGGAGCCCAAGGCCGCGGGGCGTGGCTCCCTCCTATGAACTGTGAGGTCATGACATGAGCTGGAATCGAGTCGGACATTCAACCGACAAAGCCACCCCAGGCTCGCTGCAATTTTTACTTTAAATAGTCATGCACATTTTTTTTTAACGTAGGAGGAAAAATATGTATATTTCTAATTTACCTATTTATTTACTATATCTAGCCCTCTTCATTGCTTCCTGAAAATCTGTGGTAACCACTGGGTAACATTTCCCTTCAGCCCAAAGAACTTCCTTTATCAATCTTAAAGTGCAGATCTGCTAGAGATAAATCCTCTTAGTTTTCATTTACCAGAAAAAGCCTTTATCTTCCCTTCATTAATTTTTTGGGTATATGTTTATTGGGATATAATTTACATATGGTAAAATTCACTTTTTTAGGGGCGCCTGGGTGGCTCAGTCGGTTAAGCATCCGACTTTGGCTCAGGTCATGATCTCATGGTCCGTGAGTTCGAGCCCCACGTCGGGCTCTGTGCTGATGGCTCAGAGCCTGGAGCCTGTTTCAGATTCTGTGTCTCCCTCTCTCTGACCCTCCCCTGTTCATACTCTGTCTCTCTCTGTCTCAAAAATAAATAAATTAATTAATTAAAAAAAAAAAAAGGAAAAAAATTCACTTTTTTAGATAGTTTGATGAATTTAGACAAACATATGTAGTTTTATAGCCACCACTACAATCAAGGTGAAGGAAATTTCTGTTATCCCACAACGTATCCTCTTGCCCCTGTAGAGTCAGTCCTCTACTTGTACCCACATCTCCTGGTTGCCACTAATCTGATTCCTATCCTGATAGTTTTGCTTTTTGCAGAATTGCATGCAGAAAATTAGGCAGTATTCAGCCTTCTGTGTCTGTTTTAGTTAGCCTAGTGCTTTCGAGATTCAACCATTTTGTTTGATGTTATTGCTGACTGGTATTCCATTGATCCGTTGCATCATAGTTTCTTTATTCATTCACCAGTTGATGGACATTTGGATTGTTTATAGTTCTTAGCTATTATGCACAAAGCTGCGTTAAACATTTGTGTATAGGTCTTTTAGAGACCTCTCTTGGGTACAAACACTTGGTAGGTGTATATCTGTATACACATTATAAAAAAAAAATTGCCACACTGTTTTCCAGATTGGCTCTACCATTGTGCATTCCCAGAGCAAGATGAGAGTTGCAGTTGCTACACAGCCTTGGCAGCACTTGCTATTGTCCTGTTTTAAAATTTTAGCCATAGTTGTAGGTGTGTAGTGATCTATTACTATAATTTGGATTTTGCCAGTGACAGTTAATGTTGAACTTTTTCTTAATGTGAGTATTCGACATGTGTATATATTCTTCAGTGAATTGTCTCTTCATATCTTTTATTCATTTTTAAATTGTGTTGTTTGTCATATTATTGAATTGTAAATATTCTTTACAGATTTGAATAAAAGTACTTTATCAGATTGTTTTGCAGTTATTTTCTCCCAACCTGTTGCTTATCTTTTCATTTTTACTTATTTAAAATTTTTTAAAAATTTTATTTATTTTTGAGAGAGAGACACACACAGAGTGCCAGCAGGTGAGGGGCAGAGAGAAAGGGAGATACAGAATCCAAAGCATGCTCTAAGCTCGGAGATGTCAGCACAGAGCCTGATGCAGGGCTTGAACTCATGAACTGCGAGGTCATGACCTGAGCTGAAGTCGGACACCTAACCCACTGAGCCACCCAAGGGCCCCTATCTTTTCATTTTTATAACAGTATTTTTCAGAGGGCAAAAGCTTTAAACTTTGATAACATCTCAGTTTTTCCTTTATGACACGAGCATTTTTGTGTCCCATGTTAAAAAATAATATTGCCTAACCTAATCATAAAAGTTTTCTTCTAGAGATTTTATAGTATTTCCTTTTATATTTGGTTTATGATTCCATTTCATTTTTGTATGTAATATGAGGGAAAAGTTGAGGTTGATTTATTTGCATGTCTTTGTCCATTTGTTCCAAGGCCATTTTTTGAAAAGGCAGTCAATTGTGCATTGATTTATCTTGGTACCTTTGTTGAAATCCACTGACCATATAAGTTGGTGTCTACTTCTATATCTTCTGTGTGAAATTGATCTACATGTCTTTGCATAAACCAATTTCACATTATCTTGATTATTATAACTAGACTAAAGTCTTGAAATTATAGAGGATAATTCTTCCAATTTTGGATTTTTGTTTTAAAACTGTGTTGCTTTGTCTTTTCATTCTATTTTAGAATCCTCTAGTTAATTAAAAAAAGAAACCTGCTGAGATTTTGATTTGAATTTTGTTGAATCTCTACATTAATTTGGGGAAGAAATGATATCTTAGTGATGGTCTTCTGATCCATGGATATGGTATATTTCTCCTTTTATTTAGGTTTTCTTTAATTTCTGTCATCATTCTTTTGAGGCCTTCAGTTTACATGTCTTGAACATTTATTGGTAAATATATCTTAAGTATTTTTTTATACTGTTGTAAGTGGTACTTTTTGATGATCTTCTTTGCAATTTTTACTTGATGGTAAGTATGAGACTTAAAATGGCATTTTGTTTAATTGCCTTTTGCTTTGCAACCTTGCTAAACTCAGTTGTTCTAGAAGCTCTTTTGCAGTTTCTTTAGAATTTTCTATGTAAACCATCACTTCATATGCAAATACATTTCTAATTCTTTTCAATCTCTCATTTATAATTTTTTTATTGTACCTGTCCAGACCTCTAGAAAATATCAAATAGAAGTGATGAGAGTGTATATTCTTATTTTTCTCCTGATCTCAAAATGAAAGGGTTCTCTTTTACCAATGCTTATGGGGATTAGCTGTAAAATTTTTGTGGGTGCCCTATATTAAATTAAGGAGTTTCCTTTCTATTCTTAATTTGTTGAGGATTTTTATTAGGGATGGCCGCTGAAGGTTTTTTTTGTTGTTGTTGTTTGTTTTTTTTAAGAGAGAGAGCAAGTTGGGAAGGGGGCAGAGGAGAGAAAGAGAAAGAGAGGGAATGTCAAGCAGGCTTCATGCTCAGTGTGGAGCCCAACATAGGACTCAGTCCCACAACCCTGGGATCATGACCTGAGCCAAAACCAAGGGTTGGACGCTCAACCTACTGAGCCGCCCAGGCATGCCTAGGAATGGATTTTTTACATGATTTTTCTGTGTATGATGGTCACATGTTTTTTCTTTTCAAAGGTTTTGTAGACATCATTTAGGTCGTGGTTAAACGGTAAAATGCGTTGTTTAAACCATCCTTGAATTTTTGTAAGGTAAGCTCCACTTGTTTGAACAGGGCACCTGGGTGGTTCAGTCTGTTGAGCATTCGACTTTTGATTTTGGCTCAGGTTATGATCCCAGGTTCGTGGGATCAAGCCCCACGTCCGAATCTGCACTGAGCACAGAGCCTGCTTAAGATCCTCTTTCCCTCTGCCCCTCTCCCCTGCTTGCGCATGTACTCTTTCTCTAAAACAAACAAATAGAATCAACTTACTTATGATGTAAAAGGGTTTTTTTTTGTTTTTTTGGGGGGGGGGTTTGGCATCCAAATTCATGAGGGATATTTGCTGTAACATTTTTTTCATCTAATGTGGGTGTCTGATTTGGATCAGGATAATGCTGGCCTCCTAAGATGAATTAGTATGTGTTCCCTTCTCTTCTGTTTCTAGAAGTATTTGTGTAGAATGGTGTACAGTGCTGAAATAATTTGGGCACAATTGTGTAGAGTTCACTAGGGAAATTCTGAGCCTGGAGCTTTCTTTGTAGGAAAGTTTTTCACCATGAATTTAATTTCTTTCATTGGTATATGGACAGTTGAGTTCATCTTTGTTCTTAACTAAATTTTGGTAGTTTGTCTTTTAGTAAATTGGCTCATTTCGTTGTCAAAATTTTTGTCATAATTTTGTTTATAGCATTCCCCTATTAAGCTTTTAATGTGTGTAAGACCTAAAATGATGTCTCCTCTGTCATTGCTGACAGTGGTAATTTGCATCTTCAGTCTTACTTTCCCAACTGGTTAGTTTAGATCTTTCACATTTTACTGAAGTTTTTTCAAAGAAGCAGCTTTTGATTTGTCCTTCTTCTAATTTCTTAAAAAAAATTTTTTTTAACGTTTATTTTTGAGAGAGAGTGCGCGTGCGCATGGGGGAGGGACAGAGAAAGAGAGAGAGAGGGAGACACAGAATCCAAAGCAGGCTTCAGGCTCTGAGCTGTCAGCACAGAGCCCATTATGGGGCCCAAACCCATGAACCTCAAGATCATGACCTGAGCTGAAGTCATATGCTTAACCTACTGAGCCACCCAGGTGCCCCTTTCTAATTTCTTAGAAATTAGATGGAAGTTCATATCAATGATTTGAAACCTTTTTAGTTTTTTTTTTTTACTATTAATATTTAATATTTTAGATATTCCTCTGAGAACTATGTTATTAACTTCATCATCCTAGTTTTCAGAGGTTATCTTTTCATTTTTATTCACTTCAAAATACATTCCAATTTCTCTTTTTTTTTTTGTTTCTTTATCCAATGAGTTATATAGAAGAGTTGTTTAATCTTCAAATATTTGCAAATTTAATTTCACTGTGGTAAAGACAACCTTTGTATTATCTGAATTCTTTTAAAATTTATTGAGATTTGCTTTGTTCCAGAATAAAAGTCTGTCTTAATGACCTAGGTACATTCTTTTTCAAGTCCTTACTAAAAGATTCTGTGTTTGCTGAGCAGAGTATTTCATAAAATACACTACATCAAGTTGCTTGATAGTGTTCAAGTCTTCTGAATCTTTACTGATGTTTTTTAATCTACTTTTTTATTAGTTATTGAGAGAGGAGTGTTGAAATCTTATTATCTATACAGTTGTGGATTTATTTTTTTCAGTTTTATGAATCATTAATTCACTTATTTTGAACCTCTCTTTTTAGGATTATTATGTTTTGTTGAATTGACTCCTTTGTCGTTAGTAAAGGTCTCACTTTATTCCTGGCAATGTTCTTTGTTCCAAAATCTACTTTTTCTGGCATTAATGTAGCCAGCCACTTCAGCTTTTGTTTGATTCATATTTACAAATGCGACTGTTTTTTTTTTTTTTTTTTAATCTGTATGTGTCTTATATTTAAAGTGTTTTTCTTGTAGGTAGCACATAATTTTGTTCTTTCCCTGACCTCAGGTAATTTTTCCACGCACAAAAGTAGATTAGCATTTAGCTGGAAACTTGATGAAGCCACTCTTCAGGGATGTGGAGTTTTCTCTCTTTGTAGCCCCTTCCTTTCTGGCATTTTTTCCTGGAAGTTCTAGCCACTTGACTTGCTGAAACTCTGTGGTCTCTCTCTTCAACTCAGTGGGACAGGTGGGCTCTGGTTTGGCCATCTTGGCCTCCACTTTGCCCTTGAAACTTCAACGCAATAAGCTTGGGTTACTTTAAGATTCATCTTGTTTTCCTATTCTCCAGGATCATTATTCTGCCCTGCCTATTATTCTGTGTTGTGGAACTGTGTAAGTTTGCTTTCTTTCTTAAAGTTATGTTTGGTGTATATGGTATTCTCATTTAACAATTTTCTTTCTTTTACAGTTTGCCAGGTGTCTTTCTATTGTGTTCTGTCATTTTGGTGATCGGTCAGTGGTCATTATATTATTTTTCTTTCTGTTCTATGTCATTTTTCTCTGGCTGCCTTCAAGATTTTCTGTTTACTTTTTTTTACTTCTTAGGAGTTTGACTATGTGATGTGACTAGTTGTGATTCTTTTGTATTATCTTGGCTAGAAATCACTGAAATTTCTTAAATTTGGGAAATTTTTTATTTCTTCCAATTTTTTCAGTGCTCCATTTTTTACTTCCATTTATTCTGAGATCCTAGTAACACATAATGTGTTAGACCTCTTGCCATGTTCTACTGGTTATGTTGTTCTGTTTTTTAAAAATCTTTTTTTCTTTATCTGTTGGTCAGGTTGAATAATTTCTGTTGCTCTATCTTCATGCCCACTGACTTTTTTTCTATCACCTCCAAACTGCTGCTTGGCTTATTCAATGATTTCTTTTAAAAAATTTCAGACATTATATCTTTCAGTTATGAAATTTCCATTCCTTTTTTTATGGTTTCTATTTCTCTGCTGTGTGGGAAGGTATGGGGTAAGGAAGCATTCTGTAGTCGTATGATTAGGTCTCAGTCTTGTGGTGAGCCCGTGCCCCTGGACTCAGGACTTAATCAGTGCTTCTTAAGGTTTTGTTTTGTTTTGTTTTTTACCCCCTTATGTGAGACAGGAAATCTAGAGGGGTCTGGAGTTGGGTTTTTCTTCCCCCAGCTAAATTAGGTTCTGATAAAACTCCCAACAGGTTAAGCTCTGGTAGAATGGTTTCCCCTGGGGGCAGGCCTTGTTAAGAACGGAATGCTGTGGCGTATTAAAAAGTCCCCTCCCCCCCACCAGAAATACAAGGGAATTTTTCTCTGATATTTCCTGTGAGGACCTGGTAGAACTCCTGGTGGTAAAACTCACAAAACTATATGCCCCCCCGCACCACCACTTCCCCTGGCTTGATACACTGGACTTTTTAACTCTCACACTTTACTAAACTGAGTCTCAAGCAGTTTGTCAATTACAGTTTAGATTTCTTTCCTACCCTGTTACTGGTTCTGCAGAGGTTTCTGCACCCAGTAAGTTATGCTTCCCTGTATCTGCCTATTTGACTTTACAGTTTCTGGGGTAGTGATCTGCTCTTCACTTCTTTAATGGATCTAAGAAGAGTTGTTGATTTATTGGTTTCTTCAGGTTTTTACTTGTGAGGATGGAGTGATGACCTTTAAGCTTCTTATATGCAGGATCATAAAGTCTGAGAGCATATTTTGGCTTACCTTGAGTATAGTGATAATGGCTACTTTTAGAATCCTTATCTGCTAATTCCAGCATCTTGGTTATCAGAGGTCAGTCTCCCTCTATGATTGTCCTTTCTCTTGAATTTAGGTAACATTTTCTGTTTCTTCCTACACTTAGGAAATTGGGGCTGTTTTGTTAAACCTCGTGAATGATACATTGTAGAGACTTTGCATTCTGTTATGTTTCTCTGAAGAGTGTTTGTTTTTTCCTCCTTTGATTTCTCAGAGCTGACAGCCATCTTGACTGTATTTAAACTTAATACTGTTTTTTTTCTTACTGTTGACCACAGGTAGTGTCTCTTCAGTTCTTTTTGCCTTAGCTGGGCTGTTGGAGTGTGTTCCATGTATGCGTAGTTCAGCAGTCGGTCGTATATTTGGGTAGACTTTTGGGGCCACCCCTCTCTGACTCTAGTGTCCAGATTTCCCCTCGCACTTTCCGGCTACTGTGGTAGCGCCAGTCTCTGACCTCTGATTCTTTAACCGGTAAGAATGCAGCTTTCTCTCAAAATCTTAGCTCTCCTTTCTTTCCTATCTACACCACCAACACTGTTGATTGAGAGTAGCTTCAGGTAAAGAGCTATAGTGCTGTTCTTGTCTTCCAAGTGTCAACTTCCCTCCATTTTATGTCTGCTTTTGCTTGTTCTTTAATGCCTTCATATACAGTCTTTTTTATTCATGATTCTGTATTTGGGATTTCACCTACTTGCTACATTTTATTTGTAACCCCCAGATCAATACTTACTGCACTTTCAGAGACATGTGCAGAGCAACAAAAATTTTAGTCTGATGCATGTGGTCCTGGCTATGGACAAACAGGAAATGCTCCACCTTCGTATTTAAGCTTTCCTATAGTAGCAACCAGGGGATAGAGATGGTAGGGGGCTTTGTAGTACGGTGTGGGAGCCAGTGGGACAGAATTTGAAACCTAATTCTGGTACCTGTGAGTGAGGCAGCCTCAGGCAAGTCACTTAAAATCTCTGAACCTTGTTTTCTGTTTTGCAAAATAAAATAGAATCTACCAGGATGAGTTGTTTTTAGGATATGAGATTATAATGTGTGGGAGGATGTGTGTGTGTATTTCCCCTAGGAGCAGTGGTTCAGTATTCGGGAATTCATTGTGGCAACTTTATAGTACACAACTGGTGTGAATAACTAGACTAGGGTATAACTGTTCTTTATGTTTTGTATAGAGTTTATAATTGTTTTCTACAAGGTGACTGGTCTGAAGTGAGCTTAGTCATTATCAGAAGCAGAATTCCATTCCACTTTCTTTCATTTTTTACCAATTGTAAAATGTTGTATATAAAGAAAGGCAGAAAATAAATGTCATTGTTGCTGCCACCAAATGGAGATAACCACAATTAACGTTTTGCTATCAGAAATTCCATTCTTTCATCTATATAATAGGATTCATGTGTGTTTATATGTGTATTGCCATTTTTCTGATTTCTGGCAAGTTGTTTAACATCTCTCAGTCTCAGTTTGTAGATCTGTGAAATGGGGCTAATAAAATTACATACTGTAGGATTTGGGGGGATAAAATATGTGAAGCACTTAGAACTGTGCATGGAAGCCGGTTAATTGCTATAGAATTAGTAACAATTATGTAACTTTATAAAAGTGATATTTTACCATAACTCTGCCATTATCAGTTGAGTATGCTGACCAAATTGTATGTTATTGATAACTGGGCATCATTGTTATGGGTGAGAGTCTCAGTTGTTAGGTTTGATGGGACCTTTGAAATAAATATGATCCTTTTGACTTTGGGTCCTTTATAAGTGTCTCAAAGAGGAGCTTTTTCTAATTTTTTGCTTCTACTGTTTGAAGTTTTGTTCCCTTTGACAATTAGTTGCATTTCTTTTTACAGTTGTCAATAAATTCTTCTGCAAGTTTTACATTCTCATTTGCAGCTTATAGTTTGCTATCTATGGAGAAACTCCATAACTAAATTTGTTGAGGTGACATCCGAAATAAAAGTGTACATTAAATATGTGACTTTGAGAACACCAATATCTGCCTTTGCAGATTTTTATTGCATTTTAGAAGAATTTAAGAGCCAGAATTTTTATTTTTAAAAGCTTTATTTTATTAGAAAGTATAATAGTGTCTTTTTTCCCAAACTAAAGTAATTTATTGAAGTAGATTATGCCAGCATGATGAAAAAAATTCTTGTTAGAATTTTCATTAAGTAGGATAATTTTTGTCTTAACAGATGTAAAAAATTAATGTTGTAAGGAATAGCCTCAGTTTATTATTAATACAAAGAATGTGAATAGCATATCTTGAATATAATTTTATTTTTTAATCATAGTTTCTTTTTTTTCAGTTTATTTTGAGAGAGAGAGAGAGTGTGTGTGTGTGTGCACATGCGTGCACACACGTGCAAGTGGGGGAGGGGCAGAGAGAAGGAGATAGAGAATCTTAAGCAGGCTCAGCACTGTCAGCACAGAGCCCAGTGCAGGGCCTGAACTCATGAACTGCGAGATCATGACCTGAGCCAGAGTCAAGAGTTGGACGCTTAACTGACTGAGCTACCCAGGGTCCCCTTAATCACATTTTCCTGTTTTTGTATATCCGTCATGCTGTGTCTTTCTATGGTTGAGGTTTAATGAATAATTTTAAATTTGTTAAATGAACTCTTATGCTTTGGTACTCCTGGCCTGCCTTTCTGTGTCAATGTTGTTTACATTACTGTTTTTAGTGTATAATTTGCTGCTGGTGGTTTCTCCAGTTTACTTTCTTTTTCAGCTTCATAATGTAGTTTCTTTTTTAGCTTCTTAAATATGGTTTGCTAGCTTCCTTCACCAGCCCTTTCTCACTTCCAGCTTAGTAAGCATGAGTGCTAGCTGGGATAAAAGAAGGGTTAGAGCAAGAATAGAAATGGCAGCATGCAATGAAACAGAATGAAATTAAAGGAGGAAGAGTAGAGGAATAAGTGAATGTGAAACTGATCATAGTGATTGATGAGTAAGAGT
The DNA here is from genome assembly GCF_018350195.1 of Panthera tigris. Lineage (NCBI taxonomy): Eukaryota > Metazoa > Chordata > Mammalia > Carnivora > Felidae > Panthera > Panthera tigris. The sequence continues at coordinate 58,300,282 of NC_056672.1, forward strand.
TGGAAATATCCTCAGTCATCCTGACCTTCTCTCTGGCACTTATATCCCATGTCCACATCATCAACATATCCTGTTATGTTCAGCCTTTGAGATATACCAAGTCAGAATCTGATCAGTTCTTACCATCCACACTATTATTTACCCCCATGGTTTAAACCACAATTATCATAGCCTAGACTATTGCATAGTTTCCTAAAGCTTTTTCCTCCTGTAATTTTCTATACCCAGCAGCTAGAGTGATCCTTTCAAACATAATTCAAATGATGTCATTCCTTTGCACAGAACTCTTCAGTGCCTTCACATTTCACTTAGAATAATATCCAATGTCCATTTTATGTAATGAAAGGCTATATGTGATCTGGTTCTCTGATACCTCTCCTATTACTATCACCCATTACTCTGCTGCTTCTTGAAAGCTGTGAGTACATTCTTGCTTCAGGACTTTTACGCTTAGCTGTGCTCTTTCCTGGCCATGTTCTCCTCAGTATTTGCGTGGATGTCTCCCTTTGTTTAGGTCTCTGCTCAAATGTCATCTTACCAGAAAGGATCTCTCTGTCCTTTATAAGATCGCGTCTCCTCCCCATCATTGTCTATCCCCCTTTCCCTATTTTCTTTTTCATGATGGAATGTATTGCTGCATTATATATTTTATATGCATATGTATGAATATGTTTATGTATATAATGTGTGTATATTTATTTAATGGTTTTACCCTACCTGCTAAAGCAGAAACCTTTTCCTTCATTTCTTTATCCCCAGGGCCTGGAACAGTACCTGGCTAGACACTCAGTAAATATTTCTTGAATGCATGACTCAATAAATTGGATGGGATGGATGAAAAAGTTGTATTTATAAAAGAAGCCAATGGGCATATAATAGCATTTAGAACTCAGTAGAGGTGGAGAGAGTTTAAGTAGGAATGTCATTGGCAGAGAAAGTATTAGAATGAACACGTTAGTTCTGAGGATTGTTTGGTACAGATAGTAAAATGTGAAGTTAGAAGGCTTTCTGAATTGCTGATCTTTTCTTTTAACCACATAAGAAAATTTGTTCTTTTTGCCTATTTGACTCCATGCTGTATGAGTAGGTCTTTTTTTTTTTTTTTTTTTTAACTCACAGCATGAGCAAGCTTGTTTTTTACCCTCTCCTGGCTCTCTGGTTTCTTGTCAGGGCCAATTTCTAGTCCTTTCCTGCCAGCTTGATTGTCTTCCCTCTAGTGGCTGGCTCTCATCTCCCTGGTTTCCTTTATGTCAGGGAGGGCGTTGTATGTGTGCACTTTATCCCTGAATGCTGAGAGAGGACTTGTCAAACTGACAGATAGGATGACTACTGGTTGCCACTTGACATGGAGAGTGGCACCTTTAAAAGCCTGTATTTGCAGTCGTGGGCCTTCAAGAGACTCAGTGTAAGAGACTACTTTATCAAGTAGAAATAACCATATTGGTGAACATGTAGTATTTATGTTATTAAAATATGTCCTTTCTGTAAACTTATATTTCTCCCTTATACTTTCCACACTAGTCTTAAATCATAGTATTTTTTCATAGGGTAAATATGAGAAAATAAAAAACACCGAGATTTTTGAAGACTGGTGTCCAATAATGAAGTAGGCGTATTACTTCATTCATTTGTTCTGTATATCACATCATTTATCTGCCTCTTCTGTTTTGACACCTACAGTAGCTTCCTAATACCCACTAAAATATAACCCTTGAAACCAACATTTAATATGTTTCATAATATACTTCCTAACCTACCCTTTTTATTTCTCAGCTCCCTCTCAAATTCCCTATACTCTAGTCCTCTTGCTTTCAAAGAGTTCTTCGCAGCTCCTGGGATCTCCTTGGAGAGGTTGGAGTTGGGTTGGCAGGATTCTCTCTTCCTTTGACCAGAGCCTTTAGGGTGTCATCTCTCTTAGAGCACACGGGGCTGTCTTTAAAATAGGGATCTGTATGTAACTAAAAGAACGTTTGAAAGTCACTCCATTTGTCTGATCACATAATAGCCTGTGTGTTTGTCTCTCTGTCTCTCTGTCAGACAGATGCACACACTTGCTCAAAGCCCTATACTTCTTGTAGCTTTTCTTTTTTTCTGTAGTTTCCTCTGCCTGAAATGCTTATGCCACCGGTTGATCATATATATATATATATATGTATATATAGTGTGCTTTTGCTAGTTACTTGGAACACTGACAGTTTTACACATTTTAGTTGTAAAGAACTTCTAGTGAACTGGGAATTAACTATTTACATGATCAGAATCCTTAAGGATTAATACATATTTTGTTAACTTACAGTGTTGTATGCATCATGGACAAAGACAAAGAGATACTTTTCCTAAATGTTAGAAATATTAAATCTTGAATTTGGGCTAACAGTTTTTTTCCTTTTCTTTTTTTACTTATTTATTTATTTACTTATTTGTTTATTATTTAAAAACTTTTTTTTTATTTGAGAGAGAGAGAGAGAGAGAGAGAGAGACATAGCACAGCGGGGGAGGGACACACACACACACACACACACACACACACACACACAGAATCCGAAGCGGGCTGCAGGCTCTGAGCGGCCAGCACAGAGCCTGACGTGGGGCTTGAACCCACAAACCGCCATATCATAACCTGAATAGAAGTCATACACAACTGACTGAGACATGTAGGTGTCCCTATTTATTTATTGGTAGGTAGTAATTTCGATGCCCAGTGTGGGGCTCAAACTCACAACCCTGAGATCAAGAGTTACATGCTCTGACTGAGCCAGTCAGGTGCCTCAAGGCTAAATTTTTTTCAATGAATATGTGCTTTTAAAATATTGAATAAGTTTGAAGATGATTTTGGCCTGCATATGGTTGTTTCATTTTTTTTAATTAAAACTTTTTATTTAATGTTTATTTATTTTTGAGAGAGAGAGAGAGAGAGAGACAGAGTGCGAGCTGGGGAGGGGCAGAGAGAGAGGGAGACACAGAATCGGAAGCAGGCTCCAGGCTCTGAGCTGTCAGCACACACCCCAACGCGGGGCTTGAACCCACGAACTGTGAGATCATGACCTGAGCCGAAGTCGGACACTTAACTGACTGAGCCACCCAGGTGCCCCTGCATGTGGTTGTTTCAACTATAAGTCTGTTGCTGTTGTTTTAATAATGAATGCTGTATATGAAGCCAAGACAGATTACATTTTGTCTTTGAAATTTTTTTCTAGTGTTACTATAAATTTTACAAAGCAGTTTTAAAAAAATTTTTAGTGATTATAGTTGACATCCAATGTCAACTATTTTTTTAATCCAAATGCTTTTTGCAATTCTTAGCTCCTTGATGGAATGGTGACTCAACATTTCCTTTTCTTAATAATTACTAGCAACTTTTAGTATTATAATACAGTCTTAAAATATATTTTTATGTGTATAATATTTACATATTATAAAATGCTGAGTTCTCTAAAGATGCTTTGATTCACACTAGAAGTATTTTCTTTGCATCTATTTGGCAGGCAAGAAGTATATTTCATAATGAGAATTCTTTCATTTCTACATACTTCTAAGGCTTCAGTTTTCATACTGAAAACATACAGTTTTCAACTGTAAAGCTTCAGTTTTGGAAATAGGATGTTAATGATGTGATATTAATTGTTCATATTTAACATTTTTCACTGTAGAGTATTAATATATACCATTGTTACCTAGCAGGTTATAAGGGATAGTTGTTGCCGATGTAAAGCATTCACAGTCTTGTCTGTCAGAAAAGCTGTAATTCTCAACTGGGAGTGCTTTTGTTCCCAGAAGTCATTTTGGTAATATTTGGAGACATTTTTGTTGTTGTTGTTACAACTGAGGAAAGACACTGTTGGCATCAAGGCATACTGCTAAGCATCCTATAATCCACAGCCCCCACAACAAAGAATCTTCTAGCCCAAATGCAATAGTTCACTGAGCTAAGTATCAGTCTTCTACCTTACCTAAAAAATGTTTATTTTACTTTTAAGAGAAGTATTTTTTATTTCTTTCTTTCTATACCAGCACACAGGTTCAGTCATTATCTTGATGATACCTTAAAAAGGTTAGTACATCTCATGTTAGAAAAGAACAGATCTTTAAAAAAAATAATAATTTTTTTTTCTAAAAGAAAGTTATAACTGTGGAGTAGCTGTGTTTTGTTTTTTGCTTTCTTTCCTTTTTTTTTCCTTTTTTGAGTTGCCTGTGTCATTGGCCTAAAATGAAAATTAGAGAAACTTAGTAAATATTCCTGCCAACAGCCTTGCTGTCAGCTTGAGGCAGCTGAGCCTTGCTTTAGGTCTCCATCTAACAAAATAGATCAGGTCACCTTATTGGAAGAATTACTTTCCCCTAAATATTAATATAGAAAGTGTTACTAATTTCTCTTCTCCCCTTACCACCTTGTCCCTCAAACACAGTGTTAACAGTTTCCATACCTTTATGTGAACTCCATACCTATACATTTAGGTAAATGTATAGAGTTCACATAAAGTTAATATAGAAATGTTAACACTTTCTATATTCTTCAATACATTTCTCCATGCTCATATAAAGAACATTTAAGGTTTATGTTTTGTTTTGTTTTGTTTATTAAAGTAATCTCTACACCCAGCGTGGGGCTTCAACTCACAACCCTGAGAGCAAGAGTTGCATGCTCCACGAACTGAGCCAACCAGGTGCCCCAAAGAACATTTAAACCACACACAGTAGTTTGGGTTATTGTTTTTACATAACTTTTCTGATACATACTTTTTTCACTTTTACTGTGTAATATTCCTTGTCTAATTGATAGAGAGCTTGACTTTTTAATAGCTGAGTGATATTCTATAAAATATATAGAGTGCATGTTTCAGACTTTTTTGCACTATTCTCTTGGATATTCAGTTGTTTTCAGGTTTGGGAGTATTTAAAAAAATTTTTTTTTTTTTTTACCACATTAAACAATAATCCAAGTACATACATTTGTGCTGAGTTTTTTTCTAAAAATGAAATTGGTTTAGTAACATTTAGTCCAGAGAGGGAATAATGAGAATAATCACAAATTGTTTGACTTTGAACTTTTTTTGGAATTTGTTTTTGACCAACATTTAGTTTCAAATTGTACAATGCAATCAACCACGAAAGATCCTGACTCTATGCCATTTTGAAGGTAAATGTCATTTTTTTTAAAGTTTTTATTCATTTATTTTGAGAGAGACCGAGACAGCGTGAGTAGGGAAGGGGCAGAGAGAGAGGGAGAGGAGAGGGAGAGGGGGAGAGAGAGAGAGAGAGAGAGAGAGAGAAAGAGAAAGAGAGAGAATCTCAAGCAGCCTCTGCACCATCAGCACACAGCACAATGTGGGGCTCGAACTCATGAAACCACGAGATCATGACCTGAGCCAAAACTGAGAGTTGGAAGGGACGTTAACTGACTGAGCCACCCAGGCGCTCCGGTATATGTCATTATTGCTCAGCCTGGCCTGACCAATGCCTTTTTCTTGTTTAAGGGAGGCAAGTAACTCGTTTAGTTAAAAAAATATAGCAAAAAAACCCCTGTAGGTCCAGGGGCCATGGAAAGAAATGCTTATTTGGGTAAATATGTTGTTTTTAAAAATACTGGTTAAAATTTCTGAAACATTGTTCAAGGAAAAGAATAACTTCTTGTTAATTGCTTTTTTGATAAAAGGGTCATCATATTGTCTGGAAACTTTGAACAAGCTGTCACATTCAGAATGTGCTTTTTATTATTGGAAATATGTTTATCTGCCAACTCTACATATGTAGATGCTAACTAAATCTGTTTTAGATCACTGATCTGCAAGACTGAATGGTATAAGAATAGGCTGGATACGTGGATTTTAGTCATAGCTCTTGTTGACCAGTTGTACAAATATGTCAAATTTTTACCTCCTGGGATCTTTCCTTTTCCTACTGGAAGCTTGTTTCTAAAAATTTTCAGTTCTAAATGCTTTGATTTATTCTCTTGCATATTCTTTTAAAAAAATATGTGGCATATGGGGCACCTGGCTGGCTCACAGCTGATAGAGCAGGCAACTCTTGATCTCAGAGTTGTAAGTTTGAGCCCCACATTGGGTGTAAAGATTACTTAAAAATAAAATCATTAAAAAATAATTTATTTAAAAAATAAATAGATATATGTGTCATACCTCTGTCTTTAGGTTTACATTTCTCTGACTTAGTAAAGAGTAAACCAGCAAGATTGAGTAGTGGGAACTGGAGATGGGAACTGGAGATGATAGGCACTTTTACAAAAAATACTTTTAAAGTCTGTAGGTCCTTAAGCAATATTTGGTATGAAATTTCCTCAGTAGTGAGATGTGTGGGTGTGGGTGTGTGTGTGTTAAAATTCATCAGCCAAAAAAATTATATCCTAGATATTTTATCAAGAATCATTTATTCCCATTTGTGCCCCCCCAGAAGACATTTGAGCCCCTATTTGCATATCTAAGTGGCAAACCTCTAAACTTAAATTATCCATTAGCTTAATATTAAATTGTACTGAAAAACCTATTAATGCATTTGAGTATACAATCTAAGTTTGAAATATGACTTATCTAGCAGTGAGCAATGCTGGCATTAAGTTAATCTTTATGTTGTTGGACCATTCTTATGGTAAGAGCACTTTTTAAAACATGGTATTGTTTCCAGATGTACAGAAAAGGGAACAGTGAATGTTTTATTATGTTGAATGAGTAGCACAATTTGAAAGTGCTATGCTTATGAAGCCTTCTTATAATAGCCTTTTCAACTGATTTCATTATGCTTTTATGTTTATTGAAAGTTTTTTAATGTCTTAACTAAGATACTTAACTATTTTTTGAGCTATATTTCTAAGCCTAGGTATTTCCCTGATCAGTATATGGATGGAATTAGTTATCTGACAACAAAATGCCTGTGTCCTCCCCTACTACCTCAAGATTCTTATTGTAACCTCTGGCATTAGTTTATCAAGCCAATGTTTATTTTCATAATTTTGTCTTACAATTCTGTACAGTGATTGTTGGAGGGGTGTGGTTAGTGAAAACATTTGGGGTGGTGAAGATACTATTTTCCAATATTAGCAATAATGAAGTTGAATTTCATGTTGTACATTCTCCTCTAGTTATTTGGGAGTTTGAATCCTCAAAGTCTTTATAAAGCTAATATTGCAATCTAGAGAGTTGAAGAAGGCGTTTATTTCTCAAGTAATCTCAGAAATTAGGGGTGCAGGAAAATAGAAACTTATTTTGTAGATTAAAGCTCTCTCTATATTATATTTTAATAACATTGATATTCTGCTTGCTTTATGAAACCTTTTATTACAAACAGTTATGAATATGAACATCTCATTTGACTACTGATGAACAGAGGGAAAAATCTAAATTAAAACTTTAAATACCACTATTTAATTACCCAAATGGCTTTGACTGTGTTAAAGACTGCCTGGGATTATTCTGTTTTTCAATTTGTTTTAATGCTTCCTTGGTAAAAGCTGATGGATTCCCAGGCCCATTGCTGTCACTGATGAACTATATAAAGATAAATGACATTATGGTAAATTCCACTTAATGACACATTTTTAATTTTCAGAACACAGACATTTTCAGGCTAGTGAATGAAGGCTAATTACCTCAAGATCAGAACAAAATAACTCCTCATTTCGAAAGATAATAGAAAAGAAATGTTGCAGATTAATGATGCTATTTATCTTTAAAGGAAAAAAATTTTATCTTTATCCAGATAGCATAGCTCCCTGAGGAGCATGGTTATAAAATGAATCTGAAGTCGCAACTTAATAGGTTATTAAAATTGTTTGAGTGCAGGCTCTCCTGCTTTAGTCTTTCCATAAATTTAAATTGAAGGTCTGCTGTATTCAAAAAGGAGCAGCTTGTTTATGAGGCCAGAGGGAGCAACATACGTTACTGACAAAAGATGCACTTAACCTCATTCTAATATCTTGCTTTTTTATTTCTCTGAATGAAACTCAACTATTTGAGAAAGTGTTTTGAAATTTGTTACCATTCTTAATCGATACCTAAGTAGGAGGACCACATTTCTTTAAGTTTAAAATAAAAATGAAATCTGTAAATGCTCAAAGCCTTTACTAAGTACATATAAATCAATTTGTAATCTGATTTAATTGCACATGTGTGTATACGTATGTATATTTGCAAACATTTTAATTTTGTTATCTAAGTGAGAGGAAAATATCTTGGCCTGTGAGGGTGTGATTTTGTGGTCACAGCTGGAATTTATGTAGGAATTGTTCAATAAATCATTATTCACAGTTAAAGGATTAGCAATAATCCTTTTGCTACACTCCCACACAAGTAACAAATAGTGAGTCAGAGAATATTACTTGATCATAGAGGCTTTAAACTGTTCCTGCCATCCTAAACTCCTGTGTTTTGCTCTAGGTAATATAACTATTATTTCTTTACTAACAAGGGCATATAGCATTTTCTGTAATTTTCATTCTTGTCTCTTAGATAATACATGATTTGCCTATATATTGATCATATTTCTGAGCCATAGAAAAATGAGTATGATCATAAAAGGAAATCAGTTTGTTTCTTGCACCCTCTAAGAAAAAATTTCAGTCTATTATTGTGAGATATGAATTTGCCTTTCCAGTCTTACTTGTTCTAAATAGTTAGAAAACATGTTTTATGTCACAGGGACAATAGTGTACTGATTGCATACAGTATCATTTTGACATGATATTTTCTGTTTAAGACATTTCTTAGAAAAGTCTTCGTAATTATAATTGTAGTATACATTTGATTTTATGTTAACTTTAATGAAGGCCTCTCTAAAGTGTTCTTATTTAGTTTTAACTCTGTAGTACAGTTAGGGGTAATTTCTAACAAAATAATTTTAAATTGTTGTATCTGAAATCAGTTAATCATATTGACTAAGAGCTGAGGTAAAGTACTAAAAAATGCACTTTATGTCAAATCCTCTATCTCACTGTTCTTAATGTTAGTACTTAATTATTGCTCTCTGTTTTAAATTTCCACTAATATTCCTACCAGGCTTTCTTATTTGTTGTTAAGTGTGTCTGTCTTACAGTGACTTGGGGAGACAAACTTAAGAATTCTGAGAGTTATTTTTTGTAGATTTCCTAGTATGGAAATGAATGTAATTGGTATTTTTCTTAACATTGAAATAATTTTCATGTGTAATGATCTTATTTCTGATTCTTAAAAACAGTACTTGTAAATGTGAAAGTAAATGTTTCTTGCATATGAGAGAAATTTCAGTAATTTATCATTATATACTCTAAAACTATTTTCAGTGTGGCAAGCAAGGGCTATATGCTTCTGTGTTATTTCTTAATAACTATTTGGAGGGTTTCTGATTTACTCCTTCTCAGTCATTTAAAAAGTTATACAGATTTTTAGGAACTAGAGCAACCTTTAAGCATATAACTATACATCACAGTAATATAAAGACAGGAACTGTGTTATTTGGCTCATTAGAACACTTGTTTTTAAACAAATTTAATTGATTAGAATGGATACTTAGAGTGTAGTTGTACATGTTCTCTATTTGGTTCTTACTGTATATCAAAAAATTATTTTGTAATCTTGTAATTACTGTCAGAATAATATACACTGAACTATTCTAGAGCATTAATAATATTGTATCCATGCCCCTATCTCATTTTTCTCAATTACTGCTAATTTAAAAAAAAACTTCTAACACTGCTTCCTCCTTCGTTTTCTTCAGTAAAGCTGAATTCATTCTAAAGACATTCATGCAACTAAGGCAGAGAAAATGTAAGGAAGTGTCAGGGTTATATTTTAGAGTCAGTGATAACCTTATTATGGATATGAAAATGTCATCTTTCTTAATATATGAGTTATTGCTTCCAGTGATGATGATCTTGAATGAATATCTTATTTGGAAAATCTGTGTTTATGGGCTTTTAACAGTTATTCCTTTGAAAATTTTAAAAATTTTGAATCAAGTCATTTATTCTTTAGACTTAACCCTCTCCTTGTTTTTCTGATGGATTATGATACTACAGTTTAACAGTGACCTGTAAAAAATTATATGGAAAAGGGACAAATTTAGGGCCACTGAATTGGTAGTCATGATTTCATAGCAAGGTTCCTGTGCTAGTTGCTGTGCTACCTCTTTAAAACTCTGGAATTCTGTTTAGATCTGTTTGTGATAGGTAACAGATAGATCTTAGTACAAAGATTCTTGTCAGAGCAAAAAATAAATCACTATGGATTTAAATCCTCAAATCCAATCGGAATAATAAGGTCCTATCAGAAGTCAGAAAGCGTATTTACCGTCTTACTTTATTCCTGACTGATTCCCCAGTTTAATGATTAGGGCATACAATCAGGAATTGAGATCTAAATTTTAATTTTAGCACTAGCTCTGGTTTTGTGATCGTATATAAATTCTTTCCCCCTCTCTGAATCTGTTTTCTTACATGTATAGATGAGGAGTCTAGACAAAATCAAGTTATATGTGCAGAGATTTAGAGGAGGGGTGAGAGGGGAAGGCTAGCCGGTCTCTTCTTTCCCCTTTTCTGCTTACCCACAGCCACTTGGTTGATTGGTTGTTTTCTTAACATTGGGACTCTGCTTAAGGTTTACTTTAGAAAAAAAGACACTTCTTTAAAAACAAAAACAAACAGAAAAGAAGGTTTTAAAACTTAGGTTAGAGATTGATGAACTGTGGTCCACTGTCCAAATCCATCTCAATACCTTTTTTATTTGTAAAGAAAGGGTTTTTTTTGGAACAAAGTCACACTTGTTCTTTTATATATTGTCCTATGGCTGCCTTTGTGGCATAGGTGAGTGATTATGACAGAAACTGTATGGCATGCAAAACTCAAAATATTTATCTGGCCCTTTACAGAGAGTTTACTGACTGCTGGACTAGGTGCTCAGCAATCTTACACCTGTAAATTAGTTCCTAGAGATGGCTTAATTTCTGCTCCATGTAGTGCTTCCCAGACTGCACAGTAGTTCTTGGCTGATTCCTCTTTTTAATTTTTAATTTATTAAAAAAATTTTTTTTAGAGTGCAGATGGGGAAGGGGGCGGGGAGAGAGAGAGAGAGAGAGAATATCTTAAGCAGGCTCCACACTCAGCAAGGATCCCAATGTGGGGCTCGATCCCACGACCCTGGGATCATGACCTGAACCCAAACTGAGAGTCAGTTGCTCAGCCAATCAAGCCACCCAGGTGCCCCCAAACATTCAGTTTTGTATGAAGAACAGTGAAGACAGGAAGTCCTAAGTTAAGTAGAAAATTGAATATATAATGTGAACAAGTTGGATTTTTTTTCCTCTGAAACTTTTTCAAGCTTTCCCCCCTACATAAGTGGTAGAACCATCTCGTCAAGCAGTAGGTTGCTAATAACCTCAATATGTAAAAGAGATTAAAGCAAAGTTGCCTTGATTGACTCAGGAATGGGAGAATATGGAGCCTTACTTACCAAGTCCTAGCAAAGTAGCTACAGGGCACATCAGTGGAACTCTTACTGCTCTGTGGGATACAGTTTGAAAAATACCATTCTAAGCTTTTACAAAGCTGTTAAAGGTTTTGGGTGGGCCTACTGGAATTTTGGCAATGCAGTTAGCCCACTGGTGTGAAGGATAGAGTGGGGGAAACTTAAGGAAATGATTATAGTACTAGGGAATTAAGGACCTGAGAAAGCATAGTGGTAGTGAGAATAGAAAGGGAAAGAATAGGAAAGAGATTTTCAAAGAGAAATCACCCATAGTATGGTAGTTATGGTTATGAATGAGACCACCAAGAACAAATATGTGAATAAAGAATGGGTAAGGAAAACCTTTAGGATACTAGAAGAAGAGAAAATACCAAAGAATAGATAAACAGGCAAGGATAATACAGAGAGAGAAAATGTGGATCATTTTTATTTATTTATTTTAGAGAGAGAGTGAGCAGAGGAGGGGGCAGAAGGGGAGAGAGAATTTTTTTTTAATGTTTATTTATTTCAAGAGAGAGAGAGAGAGCACAAGCGTGGGAGGAACAGAGACAGAGGGAGAGAGAATTCCAAGCAGGTTCTGCACTGGCAGTCAACGTGGGAGCCTGATGTGGGGTTCAGTCCCACACACCATGAGATCGTGACCTGGGCCAAAATCAAGTCAGATGCTTAACCAACTGAGCCACTCAGGAGCCCTGAGAAAGAGAGAGAATCTTAAGCAGGCTCCAGGCTCCATGCTCAGTGGGTAGTCTGAGGTGGGGCTCAATCCCATAACCCTGGGAAAACTCAACAGTCTCACCCTCAAAACACTGAGCCACTCAGGTGCCCCCAAATGTGGATCATTTTGAAGGAAGGGTGGTCAATATTGGATTCTACAGAGGACATGGAAACTAATTTTGAAGTGAATCATTGGTTGGTGAGTGCACAATTCCTAAAATAGGAAAATACAGTTTCTGTGAAAAGATTGTATAATAATGAGTGACTAAATTAAGATGAGTCAGAGGGGTGCCTGGGTGGCTCAGCTGTTGAGTGTCCGACTTCAGCTCAGGTCATGATCTCGCGGTCTGTGAGTTTGAGCCTCGCGTCGGGCTCTGTGCTGACAGCTCAGAGCCTGGAGCCTGCTTCGGATTCTGTCTCCTTCTCTCTCTGCCCTTCCCATGCTCATGCTCTGTCTCTCTCTGTCTCTTAATAATAAATAAACGTTTAAAAAAATTTTTTTTAAAAAGATGAGTCAGAGTGGAACAGGAGTAAACTCAAGAAAAAGTAAAAAAAAAAAAAAGGATTTGTTGATTACATAAATACAGGAAATGAATGGGAGGAGAGTGAAACATGACTCCTAAAAATGGTCTTAGTGGATTTTTGAAAAATTTGGTTTAATGTAAACTAAAGTTTAGAAACTATCATAATGTGTAAAGTATGAAGCCAGTAGTCATTCATTTACTCATTAAATATGTTGAATTTGCCTTGTGTAAAGCACTGTACTAATTCTATAAAGGGAGAGGGAGAGAATCTTAGGCAGGCTCCATGCCCAGTGTAGAGCTCAATGTGGGGCTCAATTTCATATCCTGAGATCATGACCTGAGCTGAAATCAAGAGTTGGACACAACCAGCTAAGCCACGTAGGCACACCACTACAGTTCTTTGAGAAAATGTTCATATTGCTCCCTCTAGTACCTGTGGCCCGTATCAAGAATGTGGACTGTTGTCTTTCAAGGCTGTCAGCTGAGCTGGGAGTGGGGAATGGTATCCCAGTAAGTTAAAGTGACACAAAACTCTCTTACTGAATTTCAGCTGTTTTTTCTTCATTAAGCATTCCCCTGGTAGTTCTAAGCTTTTGATATGATTCCATAGTTTTGAAAAAGTTGATTCTGACAGTTTTCTCACCTTGTTTGTTTCTTTGTTGCTTTTGTAGAGGGATGGGCTTTTGGAGTTTTCTATTCCACCATTTAGTGGCATCATCATTTGTGATTCTTAGAGGGAAATTTATAGCATCATATACTAATAACAGAAAAAGATCACAAGGACACCTGGGTGCTCAGTCGGTAGAGCATTTGACTCTTGATTTCGGGGTTGTAAATTCAAGCCCCCACACTGAGTGTAGAAATAACTTAAAGTCTTTTTAAAAATAAAGAGGGGGGGCGCCTGGGTGGCTCAGTCGGTTGGGCGTCCGACTTCGGCTCAGGTCACGATCTCGCGGTATGTGGGTTCGAGCCCCGCGTCGGGCTCTGTGCTGACTGCTCAGAGCCTGGAGCCTGTTTCAGATTCTGTGTCTCCCTCTCTCTCTGACCCTCCCCCGTTTGTGCTCTGTCTCTCTCTGTCTCAAGAATAAATAAACGTTAAAAAAAAAATTAAAAAAAAAAATAAATAAAAAAAAATAAAAAAATAAAGAGGGGCGCCTGGGTGGCTCAGTCGGTTAAGCGGCCGACTTCGGCTCAGGTCACGATCTCGCGGTCCGTGAGTTCGAGCCCTGCGTCGGGCTCTGTGCTGACAGCTCAGAGCCTGGAGCCTGTTTCAGATTCTGTGTTTCCCTCTCTCTCTGCCCCTCCCCTGTTCATGCTCTGTCTCTCTGTGTCTCAAAAATAAATAAACGTTAAAAAAAAAAAAATTAAAAAAAATAAATAAATAAAAAAAGAGATCCCAAATCAGTGATCTAAGCTTCCACCCTAAGAAACATGAAAAAGAAAAATAAATTAAACTCAGAGTAAACAACCTGGAAGGAAATAAGAAAGCAAAAATTAATGAATTAGGAAACAGAAAAGCCATAAAGAAAATGAGTGAAATCAAAAGTTAGGCCTTTGCAAAAATATGAATAAAAGTGAGAAATGTCTAGCCATACTGATCAGGAAAAAAACAAAAAAACAAAAATAACCCAGACATAAACTAACATTATCAGTAAAGAGAGAAGGAACATCACACAGATCCTACAGAATGTTAAAAGACTAAGGAGATCATTATGAAGAATCTTAATAAGTTTAGTAACACAGATGAAAAGAACAAATTTCTTGAAAGACAGGCAAAGTTTATTTAAGAAGAAATAGATAAACGGGGTGCGGGGTGACTAGATGGCTCAGTCGGTTGAGCATCTGACTTCTGCTCAGGTCATGATTTCATGGTTCCTGAGTTCGAGCCCCACATCAGCCTTGGCTGCTGTCAGCTTGGAGCTGGCATTGGATCATCTGTCCCCCTCTCTCCCTGGCCTCCCCCCCCCCCCCCCCCCCGCACGTGGGTTTGCTCTCTCTCTCTCTCTTAAAAATAAACATTAAAAAAAAAAGTAGATAATCTGAATAGCCCTGTTACAAGAAGTTTAGTGTTTTTTTTTTAATTTTTTAATGTTTATTTATTTTTGAGCTAGAGCGTGGGGCTGCAGAGAGAAAGAGACACACAGAATCCAAAGCAGGCACCAGACTCTGAGCTGTCAGCACAGAGCCAGACATGGGGCTTGAACCCACAAACCGTGAGATCACGACCTGAGCTGAAGTCGGATGCTTAACCAGCTGAGCCACCCAGGTGCCCCAAGAAGTTTGCTTTTTAACATCTGAGTTAAAAACCTTCCCACAGAGAAACGTCCAGGTTCAGCTGGCCCTTAGATGGTAGATTATACCAAACTTTAAAAAAGAAATAATACCAATTCTATGCAAACTGTTTCAGATATAAAGATGAGGTAATGCTTCCTAAATCATTTTATAAGGTTTGTATTGCTGTGACACAAAAACTAGACAAGACATAATGTCCTTCATGAGCATAGACATAAAAGTCCTTAACGAAATATTAGGAAACAAATCCTGTAATATATAAAAAGCTTAATATGTCATGACCAAGTAGGATTTATTCCAGGAACATAAGGTTAGTTTAACATGTGAAAATTAATCGGTGGGGTGTCGAGGTGGCTCACTAAGTTAAGCGCCTGACTCTTGGTTTTGGCTCAGGTCATGATCTCACAAGTTGGTGAGTTTGAGCCCTGCACCGCACCAAGCCTGCTTGGGATTCTTTTTCTCTGCCCCCTTTTCCCTCCCCCACTCCCCATTGTGCTTTCTCTATTTCAAAATAAATAAACTTTAACAACAAAAAAAAGAGGGGCACCTGGGTGGCTCAGTTGGTTAAGTGTTCAACTTAGGCTCAGGTCATGATCTCACAGCTCTGTGAGTTCGAGCCCCTGAGGCCGGCGGGCTCTATGCTGACAGCTCAAAGCCTGGAGCCTGCTTCGGATTCTGTGTCTCCTTATCTCTCTTCTCCACCGCTCGTGCTCTGTCTCTGTCTCAAAAATAAATAAATGTTAAAAAAAATTTTTTTAAAGGAAATGAAAATCAGTGTTATTCAGTATATTAGCAGATTAGCAGAGAAAAACCATATAATCATCTCAGTAAATGCAGATAAAGCATGTTAATGAAATTTAACACCCATTCATAACATTAAAAAAACAACAATTTGGCAATCTAGGACTAAAGGGGGAGTTAACTTAATCCCCTACAGAACGAAAGACTGAATACTTTCACTCTGCAATTAGGAACTCGACAGGACTGTCCCTTCTTAGCAGCTCTGTTCACTGTTGTATTGGAAATTGTGCCATAAGGCAAGAAAAATAAAAGGCATATAGATTGGAAAGAAAAATAAAAAATAGTCTTTAATTGCAGCTGACATGAGAATTTACTTAGAAAATCATAAGAGATCTATAAAATAGTTACTAGAACTTAAAAAGCTTAGCAAAGTTGCAGTATCAAAAATTTGAAATACTAGTGATAGTTGTAACATAAATGTATAGTAAGATCTTTGCACTGAAAACTATAAAGCGATTTAGAGAAAAATTAAAGATCTAAATGGAGAGCTACATCATGTTCATAGATCAGAAAATTTAGTGTTTTTGAAGTGTCAGTTCTTTCCAGGCTTATCTATAGATTCAGCACAATACCACTCAGAATCCCCATAGGTTTTTTCTTTTAGGTGAAGTTGTCTAAGTTGATTATAAAATGTTTTTAGGAATGCAAAGGGTCTAGAATACAGTGATCAAAATAGTACAATATTGTTTTAAAGACAGACATATAGATATATAAGACCGAATCGAGTCCAGAAATAAGCTCACATAAAAGTGGCAGTTTATTGGAGAAGGGGATAGACTTTACCAAATTGATGCTGCACCAGTTGGATTTCCATTTGCCAAATATGAAGAGTAATTCTTATATCACATGATAGCTGTTAATTTGCAACATATAATAGATTTAAATGTAAGAACTATTGAAGGTGTAAAAACAGGAGGCAATCTGAGTAACCTTGGGCTAATTAAATACCTTAAAAATAAGCAAAAAGCAGGGGTGTCTGAGTGGTTTAGTTGGTTAAGCATCTGACTCTCAGTTCATGATCTTGTTGTTTCTGGGAACCAGCAGCCCTGTGTCTGCATTGACAGCACAGAGCCTGCTTGGTATTCTCTCTCTGTGCTCCTCTTCGTCTCTCTCTTTCTCTCTCTCTCTCTCTCTCTCTCTCTCTCTCTCTCAAAAGAAATAAACTTAAATAAAAGGCACATTTTTCAAAAAGATATTTTAAGGAATTGAAAATGCAGGTCACAAACCTTAAAATATTTGCAAGGACATGTATCCAGAATATGTAATTAACTCTTACAACTCAATAGTAAGAAGATGGACCACCCAAGTAAAAATGGTCAAAAGATTTATAGGTAGTATTTATTGAAGATACACAAATGGAAAAATACACTCATTAAAATATCAAAATCATTAGGAAAATGTAGCTCACCCTGTAAAGAGATAATTCTGCCATCCACTAGAGTAAGCTATAAATGGAAAGATAGACAATTCTAAATACATGGAGGATGTGAAGTAACAAGAGCTCACATACATTGCTGGTTAGAAAAAAATAAATTGTACAGTCATGTTTGAATGAGTCTTGTCAAGTTAAATATATACCATACCATCTGACCCAGCAGTTTTATAACCAGGTATTTACTCAAGAGAAATTAAAACGTATGTCCACAAAATGACTTGTATTTAAATGTTGCTAATAGCTGTCTTCGTAATAGACAAAAACTTGAAATAATCTGAATATCCGTCACCTGATGTTTGATGAGCAAATTGTAGTATGTCCATTCGAAGGAACAAATTACCAATATATTCCACAACATGGAATAGTCTCTAAAGCTTTATGCTAAGTCATGGGAGTAAGATACATGGGAGTCAGATGGTACATTATATAAATCTATTGTGTGATATTCTGTAAAAGGTAAAACTAGTGGCAGAAATCAGACCAGTGATTTCCAGGGTATAAATGGAAAGGAAACATGAAGCATTAGGGAAGTTTTTGTGAGCATGAAAATGTTCTATATATATATCTATATATGTGTCCTATATATATACCTATATATGTTCTATATCTATATACATAGATATATCTACATATTCTATATATTATATCTAACATATTCTCTCTATATAGCTATATGTATGTTCTATATATATGTGTGTGTGTGTTCTATATATCTATGTTCTGTATCTATAAACACCTATCTATATCTATCTATGTATATGTATATATATATATATATTTTTTTTTTTTCTAAAGAGCATGAGTTGGGGAGAGAGATGGGAGTTGGTTAGAGAAAGAGAGGGAAGGGAAAGAGAGAATCTCAAGCAGGCTCCACACTCAGCGTAGAGCTCAATGTGGGGCTCTATCCCATGACCCTGGGATCATGACCAAGAGTTGGATACTCAACCTACTGAGCCACCCAGGAGCCCTGAAAATGTTCTGTATCTTAATTGTCGTGGATATTACAGGACTTTATATTTGATTTCTTAAAGACCTTTTGAATTGTAAGTTGTCAGTTTTACTTCATATAAACTATAAAGCTTATAAAAAGACATGAAGCCTACTTAAAAAAGAAATGAAATATATTCACTAGAAAATACTTAATCAATATTTGTGCATATTTTTCAAATGTTTATTTTGAGAGAATGGGAGAGGGGCAGAGAGAGGGAGGGAGGGAGGGAGAGAGAGAGAGAGAGAGAGAGAGAGGGAGAGAGAGAGAATCCCAAGCAGGCTCCATGCCGCAGTATAGAACCCAATGCGGGGCTCAATCACATGACCTGTGAGATCATGGCCTGAGCTGAAATCAAGAGTCAGACACTTAACTGACTGAGCCACCCAGGCTCCCCTGTTTGTGCATATTTAAACCCACTCTCGTGATGATAGTCCAATTATTTTAAGTGTAAAATTGGGACTATAACATTGATTAACGGCTTGAAACTCCTTTATGTAAATAAATAATCAGTAGTAGGGCAATAGTTAATTAAGGTACATCTAAACAATAAATTCAGTAATTAAAAATGAAGGTATAGTAGAATACTCAATAAAATGGGAAAATGTCCTGAATAATATTGAATGGGAAAAAAGGATATACAGCAGAATCTCATTTTTCTTTTGAAAAACCTATTACTGTGCAGAAAGAAGACACGTAACACGTCAACAGTAGTTATTTCTGAGTGTGAGGCTATTAGTGACTTTTCTTCCCTTTATTTAAAAAGAAAACATTCTGAATTTTCTACTTAATTTTTTTTTCCTTCGTTAAAATGTAAGTACCATGACAGCCATGTAAGTGACATTCCTTTTTTTTCCCTTTTGCTTTATCCCTAGAGCCTAGAACAATGTTCCATAGACATTTATTGAATGAGTGAATGAATTCACTAAACTTTTGTAGCTACTGGGGTCTCAGCCTATATTTTTTTTTAAGTTGTGTTTATCTTATTTTTATATTTTATTTATTATTTATTTATTTATTTTGAGTGGGAGGCAGGCAGAGAGAGGGAGAGAGAATCCCAAGCAGGCTCTGTGCTGACAGCTTAGAGCCCGAGGTGGGGCTCTAACTCATGAACTGTGAGCTCATGACTTGAGCTGAAATCAAACCAAAATCAGGCACTTAACCAACTGAGCCACATAGATGCTCCTAGTTTTTTTTTTCTTTTTTTGATTTGTCTTTTTGTTTTAATTGTGTAGCAGTGATTACTGTGGCTTTGTATGGTATGTTTTGCAATTTCGTAAGACATGTCTTTGTTATTCATATCGAAATTATTCTAGGCTTTCCTTGTCTCTTTAATAAAATTCTACTGGGGTTTTAATTGGAATCTCACTAGTAATACAGATTGATTTGGTGGTAAGTTGGCATTTTTCAATGAGGAGTTTAGAACATTTAGGATGATAAAATGAACTATTTAGGTATTCTTTCATGACCTTCAGTAAGCTTTGTAGTTTTTTTTTTTTAATTTTTTTTTTTTAATGTTTATTTTTGACAGAGAGAGAGACAGAGCATGAGCAGGGGAGGGGCAGAGAGAGAGGGAGACACAGAATCCAAAGCAGGCTCCAGGCTCTGAGCTGTCAGCACAGAGCTCGACGCGGGGCTGGAACTCAAGGACTGCGAGATCATGACCTGAGCCGAAGTTGGACACTCAACCGACTGAGCCACCTAGGCGCCCCTATAGTTTTTTTGTTTTTTTTTTAGGTTATTTATTTATTTTGAGAGAGAGACCACACGAGCCGGGGTGGGGTAGAAAGAGAGGATCCCAAGCAGACTCCTGCACTGAAATCACGAGTCAGACGCTTTGGGCACCTGGGTGGCTCAGTTGGTTAAGAATCCAACTCTTGGTTTTGGTTCAGGTCATGATCTCATGGTTTTGTGAGTTCAAGCTCCATGTTGGCCTCCCTGCTAGCTGTGTGGAGCCTGCTTGGGATTCTCTTTCTTCCTTTCTCTTCCCCTCCCAACTCGCTCTCTGTCTCTCAAATAAATAAAACTTAAAAAAAAAGATGCTTAACCAGCTGCCCACACAGATGCCCTATGGTTCTCTTAATGTAAGTTGGCATATTACTTATTAGATATATTACCAGATGTTTTAATTTTGTTGGTATTGTTTTTTGGAACTAGTTCCCTTTGTGCTTCCCCCCCCCCCCAATATATACTATATTATAAGCCTCTAAATGCTTATAGTTATCTTTTATCAAACACCTTAACTAAAAGTTATACATTGTATTTTAAAGAATTGTAATTCAAAATTTAGATGATTAATGAAGACCAAAACTTTTTATGGCTTTAAAAAAAAAAAGTACATAATTTCTGTGGTTGGAGAGGTAGCTGTTTTTCTCCATTTTCTCACCCTGATTGTTAGAGCTTCCTGAAATAATAATGGTCAAGTATTCATTATTTAAACTGAGTTAAAAAGTTTTTTTTCTTAGTTTATTTCGAGAGGGGATCCTAAGGTGGCTCTACACTGTCAGCGCAGAGCCTGATGTGGGGCTTGATTTCATAAACCGGGAGATTATGACCTGAGCCAAAACCAAGAGTTGGACGCTCAACCAACTGAGCCACCCAGGTGCCCCCAGATCCTGAGTTTAAATAGATGTCTAGTAATACATTTTGGGGCATTTCACTTACTCCAGTGCATTCAACAGGAGTCCTGGAGAAGCTTAAGGATCAATACTGTGGTCTTTGTTGGCAAGTGATTATTAAGCCATAATTAATAGATGAGATGGTCTCATTGTTATAGGCCTTGTATCATACAGGAGGCAATTTATACTTAGCATCTTGCTGCTGTTATTTCTCTTTCTGTTCCCTTAGGATATAATTCCAGAGTCCTTTTTGTATTTGTTAGGCACATTTCTGAAAACAGCAGGATACTGTGTTAATAGTTATTTTGTTATGCTGTTTCTTTTGTTCAGTTGTTGGTTTTTGTTTGTTTGTTTGTTTATTGCTTAGAGCATGAGCAGGGGAGAGGGGCAGAGAGAGAGGGAGAGATCTTAAGTAGGCTTCATGCTCAATGCAGAGCCTGACATATGGCTTGATTCCGTGACCCCTGGGATCATGACTTGAGCCAAAATCAAGATTTGGACACTCAACCCAACTGAGTCACCCAGGTGCCCCTTTTTTGTTTAGTTTATATGTGTTCTTGCTTGTGTTCATGCCTTATTTTTCTTAAATTTTAAGTTATTTTAAGAATAGGGATATGTTTTGTGTAAAATTCTGTTCCTGAGATCTATACTGAACAAATAGTATGTATAGTGCAACATGGAAAGGGAGAGGGAATTCTGAGCACTTACTCTGTGCCAATTCTGAATAATTCATAGTGCAGAAACCAAGAATCTGAAAGAATAGGTGGTCTGCCAAAATGTAAGAAGCTATGGAGTGTCCGTTTGATTTTTTTAAGTTCTGCAGTCTTCAAACTTGGCAATGCATTAGAATTATTTAGAAAATATTTTTAATATATTTTCATCATATTTCTCCTTCCCTCACACTCCTAGAGATAGGGCCTTGGCATGTAGGTATGGCAGAGACCTAGAACTTCTTTTAAGCTCTCAGGTGATTCTAATGTGCAGCCTTGGTTAAAAACAGGAATCAGCAAACTATAGCCCACAGGCCAAATCTAACCCACCAGTTTTTGTACGGCCTGGTAGCTAGGATTGGTTTTAACAGTTTTAAGTGGCTAAAAAGAAAATCAAAGGAAGGATAGTTCGTGACACATGAAATTCACGTTATATGAAATTTAGTTTTAAAGTCCATAAACAAAGTTTTGGTAAAGCCAAATTTACCAAAGCCTCATGGTAAATTTTTGTTGATGTGTCAAGAAATAATCGAGAGACCCCTTCATAAAGGTATGTAAAATGTTCTTTCTGTGTAACAAACAAAAGAGCATACACTTACAGACAAAGAGAAATAAAAATCTCTGGGCTCAGTCACCTCCAATTTCAAACTATTTCATCCCTGCATCTTTTTTATTGCTTTAACTGTTAAGATTGGAGAGAATTGCTACATCAGCTTCAATAATCATTTGTTGATAGTGTGAGGTACTACTGGTTTGTTTTTCGTGTTTTGTAGTGACTAATGTTAATTCACCTAAGACAGTATTTCCAACTTGGTGATTTAGGGGTTTAAAGCACATCTCCATTCCTGTTTCATTTCTAAATTAAATGTATGTGGATTGCCATAGATAAGCTCTCTCAAGGAAAGAGCCTGTTTTCCAAAGTAATGTGATCTCAGATGTTAAAGTACATTTATATGTGAATCAAATTTTAAATTTGGAGAATATTTTTATAGTTATTTCATAAAACATTATTCTTGGAAGAAGAGTTTGGCCTCTGTCAGCAGGCCTACTGTCTGTTAGTAAGTTAGGCAGTGAAGTTCCCACTGTGCACACAGGTTTTCTCCAGATGTAGAGGGAGATACAAAACTAGTCCACAAAGACTGCCTTATTATTTATTTATTTAAACTTTACAGTTTACTTATGATGCCATGTTGTCCATCCTGCATGGTTCCCTTGATTGTATTTTATTCCTGTTTTTGAGATCTGGACAGACGTAGACTGATCAGGAAGTATGTCCTGATACAGCCCAGCTGATCTTCCGAGACCACCTTGACCTCATGATACTTGAGAAGGAATTGATTTAGGTGTATAGGCAAATATGTTGCTCACAATTTTGTAATGTTTTGTTGAAATGATAAATCTAATTACAAGTGATTCAACATTCATAACAGAGATAAACACTAAGAAATCAAGTTTTTAAGTTTGTTTTTAATGTTTATTTATTTTAATTTTTTTTTTTTTTTGACAGGGAGAGAGAGACAGAGCATGAGTGGGGAAGGGGCAGAGAGAGGGAGACACAGAATCTGAAGCAGGCTCCAGGCTCTGAGCTGTCAGCACAGAGCCCGATGCAGGGCTCAAACTCATGGACCGCGAGATCATGACCTGAGCTGAAGTCAGACGCTCAACCGACTGAGCCACCCAGGCGCCCCTATTTATTTTTGAGAGGGAGATAGACAGAGTGCAAGTGGGGGAGGAGCAGAGAGAGTGGTAGACACAGAATATGAAGCAGGCTCCAGGCTCTGAGCTGTCAGCACAATGGCCAATGCAGGGACTTGAACTCACAAACAGTGAGATCATGACCTGAGCTGAAGTCAGACACTCAACTGACTGAGCCACCCAGGCACCCCAAGAAATCAAGTTTTTTAAAGACTAACCCCTCAGGTTTTTTCAAGTTTCATTACCTAAATGAAAGTCATCTTTTAAAATATTTCTTTCATTATATTTTATTAAAGCTATGAAGGCATAGCTATTTATCATTGCATCTTATGCATGATTCACATAAGTGAATCATTCAGAAATAAGTTTATACAGATTTTAGATACATGTAGAATATATTTGTGGAGAAGGCTTTTTACTCAAATGTTCCTTACAATCATTGTTGCTCTATTTCATTTTGCTGCTTTTGTCTTGTTATGTTGTGTAATAAAGTGAGAAAAAGACACTTGAGAGTAATATGTTTACCTATTCAAGGTAAATTACTTCTGTGAAAGAATTCACTCCAAGTAATTAAGTTTGATATTAGTACTAGAATTTATATTATAGAAAAAATGGGATTTAAAAAATTATATTGATATTTTTATAACTTGAATGGTAAACTAGATCACTTATTTGATCAAATGTATTCTATTCTTTGGCATATTTTATGTCATTAATGCATTTCATGTTTTGAGAAATGATCATTTTAAAACAAGTTCATTTTTACTATTAAAATATTAACATGTGGGGCGCCTGGCTGGCTCAGTTAAGAGAGCATGTGACTCTTGATCTTGGGGTTATGAGTTCCAGCCCCATGTTGGTCTTAGAGCCTACTCAGAAAAAAAAAAAAAAAAAAAAAATCTTATATTTCTTATGTTGTCAATTGCAGAAAAAACAGACAAATTTTTTTCCACCTATTACAGATATTCTTTTCAAAATAGCATTTTCTCACACTGTTTTTGCTTTTAATCATTACTGCATAGGTAGTGTTAATGGCATACAACACTTCTATTAGATCTGAAAGCAGACTGTTCTATAACTTAGTTGCCCATGAGATCAAATATCCAGTGCACCGAGTTGGGTTTTTCTGATGTTTTGTTTCGACATATTTCAAACCTGTAGAACTTAATAGAGATAATACAGTGAATTTCAATATACCCTTTGCTTAGATATTTAATAAGTGTTAACATTTTTTACCATAATTGCTTTCCCTCTTCTCCTTTTTTCTTCTCTCCTCTTCTGTACTCAACACACACGCGCGCACACACACACACACAAAATGAATGATTATTACATTTTAGGGATTAATTAGTTGAGAATAACTTGGAAGCATCATGCTGTTACCCTAAATACTTCAGAATGTATATCCTATCTTATACCGTCTTATGTAGCCACTGTATAGTTAGGAAATATAATCTAACATTGATAAAATCTTTTTAATTTAGTGTAGAGTCCAAATTAAAATTTCACCAGTTGTTTCAGTTATACCTTTCATAACAATCCGTTCCCAGCCTTCTGCCTCTCCTCAAACCATGGTCCGGTACAGGATTAAGTACTAAATTGGTTGTCTTGTGAGTCTTCTTTACTCATGAATTGTGTGTCAGTTTTTCATATTATTGACATTTTTAAAGAATATTGGCGAGTTGTTTTGCAGAATGCCCTTTAATTTGGGCTTGCCATGTTTAGATTCAAGCTGTGTATTTTTTGGCAGGAATACTATACAAGTGATAACATGTTCTCATTTCATCACATCAGGGTGTTCATATTTCAGTTTGTCTTGTAATAGGTGTTAACTTGGATCATTTGATTAAGATGATTTCACTAGATTTGTCCATAATAAAGGTCCATTTTCTCCTTGTAAGCAGTCTGTGGGGAGATACTTTTAGCATTCTGTTTTCCAACTAATTTTAACCCAGTAGTTTTAACATCCGTTGGTGATTCTTGCCAGAATCAGTTAATGCTGTTGTGGTTTAATTCACCAAGTTTTGCATGCACAATCCTTTTTTTTTTTTTAATGTTCATTCATTTTTGAGAGAGAGACAGAGCACAAGCAGGGGTGGGGCAGAGAGAGAGGGAGACACAGAATCTGAAGCAGGCTGCAGGCTCTGAGCTGTCAGCACAGAGCCTGATGTGGGGCTTGAACTCATGAGTTGAGATCATGACCTGAGCCAAAGTCAGATGCTTATCTGACTGAGCCACCCAGGCGCTCCTGCATGCACAATTCTTAAGGACATTTTTAAAAAATACTTTATGCAGGAATTAAGAATTATAAACTTCCAGTTATAAAATAAATAAATCATGGGATGAAAAGTACAGCATAGGGTATAGTCAATATTGTAATAACTTTGTATTGTAACAGGGGGTAACTACACTTATCGTGGTATTTTGGAATGTATGTAATTGTCAAGTCATTAGGTTATGCACCTGAAACTAACAATATTATATGTCAACCATCCCTCAATTAAAAATTTAAAAATACTGTATATGCATGTGTAAATATCACATAACCCAAGTATTTTTAAAATTAAGAATACCTACAACATAATATTGCTATTAGTTTCTTTTTGCTGCTTTAAGAAATGACCATAGACTTCATTCCTTAAAACAATAGAAATTTATTCTGTCATTGTCCTGGAGGCCAGAAGTCCAAAATCAGTATCCCTGGGCAAAAATCAAGGCATAAGCAAGGCTGCACTCCTGGAGACTTTAGGGGAAGAATCTGTTATGTGCCTCTTCCAGCTCTGGTGGCTGCTAGTATTCCTTGACTTGTGGTCACATCACTATAGTCTTCAAGTGCAACGTTGTCAGATCTCTGTCATATTGCCTTCTGTTCTGTGTCTCAAATTTCCTCTTGCCTTCCTCTGATAAGGATATATGTAATTGCACTTATTTTTAAATTTAAAAATTCTTTTTGAGAGAGAGAGAGACACACACAGAGTACAAGCTGGGGAGGAGCAGAAAGAGGGAGACACAGAATCCGAAGCAGGCTCCAGGCT
Organism: Panthera tigris; assembly: GCF_018350195.1. Lineage (NCBI taxonomy): Eukaryota > Metazoa > Chordata > Mammalia > Carnivora > Felidae > Panthera > Panthera tigris. The sequence continues at coordinate 58,326,538 of NC_056672.1, forward strand.
CTGCTCTGTTAGCACAGAGCCCAGTGTGGGGCTTGAACTCACGAACCACAAGATCATGACCTGAGCTGAAGTTGGACTCTCAACCGACTGAGCCATCCAGGCGCCCCTGTAATTGCACTTCTGTTATATATTCCAAAAGCTAAATTTCCCCTAATGCAGCCCAATAAGCTCTTTAAGTTTGTTTGTGTTTATATTGTCTCATTTTACTCTTAACTTCTAAGGATAGAGATTAAAATAATTCCATATGTGCCATTGTTCTCAGGAAATTTTAAGCAAATGATCTGGGATAAATGTAGACTAGCAGAACTTTTCTCTTTTTTGGGTGTTGGACTTCCTGTTGGATTCTGTGATACATGCTTGTAACATCGCTTTTTAAAAATCGGTTACAATTAAGCTTCTTAATGAGGGGACTTCCTGCAAATAATTGTTTTTTTTTTTTTCTTAATTGTACACAAGGGTTAAGTGTGAAATAACAATTGTTTGAACTTTTGGAGATTGGGATATCTTAAGAACTGATTCTGCAGTGTTTGTTCATAAGTCCTGTATTACTTACCTTATTTATTGGCCAGGTCAAGTAGCAAAGACAGAAACATCCCCAACTGAGGCATTCACCCACCATCTTTCAGTACTGCAGTGGAGGCAGGGAATTACTCGGAGTAGCAGAGTGACACCGTAGAAATGACAGATAATCGACAGGATCAGAATAGAGGATAGAGGCTTCTAATAATCTGGGCTCTTGGTTGCAAATAACAGAAATCTAATCCAAAGGAAAGAGGTAAAAAAGGAAGGGGTGGGAGGAGGATATATCTAGGCATTTATCTGGCCTTCGCATACCTGTATTATTCTAGATCTATTCTAGAAATTCAACATTAATAGTAACTCTTTCCTTATTTCTTACTTTTACTTTCCTTTTCTTAGGCTGGCTGTAGTTGGAGAAAAATGGTTTTTGGCAGCTTCAGACTTACTTACATGGTCCTTAACACCTATGTCTCAGACAGAGATAGTGCCTCTTTTCTGATAATTCTGGCAAAAATCTCTGGGAAGTTCTTCCGTTGGATCAGTTTGGGTTATTCCTGATCTCATCTGTAGGATCTGATGCTTAAATTGGTCAGGTTTGAATTGTGTACTGACTGCTCCACTGGGGGTGTGAAGAGGAGTGAGGTGGGGAGGAGTGATCATCACTCATCACCGTCCAAACCAAATAGAATGATTTTCGAATAAGAAACGCTGTCCTGTTACCTGAGAAAGGGAATGGGTGCTAAAGAGGGAAAATAGTTACGTTACGAGGCCAAACTCTAGCATGTGGTGACATCTGATGCAGAATCCTATATACATTGTACACTCAGTATTTTTTTTTAAATAAAATATGCTTGAATAGTCCTTTTGAAAACTTAAGGAGAAATTCTCTCAGAACTCTTGTATTTGACATTTAAGTTTCTCAGGGTACCCAGGTGGAAATATTTTAGCCATTCTTTAAACAATTAATGGGGCGCCTGAGTGGCTCAGTTGGTTGAGCGTCCGACTTCGGCTCAGGTCATGATCTCGCAGCCAGTGAGTTCGAGCCCCGCGTCGGGCTCTGTGCTGACAACTCAGAGCCTGGAGCCTGTTTCAGATTCTGTGTCTCCCTCTCTCTCTGACCCTCCCCCGTTCATACTCTGTCTCTCTCTCTGTCAAAAAAAATAAATAAACGTTAAAAAAATTTTTTTTAAACAATTATTTATTGAATGTCTACCACACTGTTTTACCTGCAGTATCATTTAATCTTTCCACAGGTTAGATGTAATTTAAAAAATAACTCTTATGTATAGAAGTAGATTTCAAGACAATTTTAAAGTGATTTTTTTTTCATGTTTTATCTCAGTATGTCAACTAGCCAGGCTAAAGGATTTATGCAAGCCAAGGAACACCAAGTTATATTTTAAAACATACTTTAACCAAGGCTCACAGGCTATCTCCTTACCTTTTATTTATCTAAAGTGCTATGGGATTTTTAATGCCTACGCAAAGCATATAGTAAGCCTCATCTGGAAGACCCATGCATAGCACAGTGCAACTACTCAATTTATCTACCTTGGAAGGATGAAAGGCTAAGTTGAAAAATCATTTATCAGTTCCACTTCACTTGTTACATTTTTGCTTCAGAAACATCCTTCATCTCCTGAGTCTCATAATCTCTTGCCTTTGAGGTTGTTTCATAGACATGCTTTCACTCAAACGCCTTCAATTTGAACTTCTTCAAGAGGGGTGCCTATCTCCCAGAAGTTGCCTCCAGGGGCTGTTTTACAGCTGTTATTTCAGCTCCTCCCACCTCGCTTGTTGAAGAAAGTTCTCTCACCAACGGCATTTCTAATAGGAAACCTGTACTAGTCAAGCTGTACAGCAGCTTTTTGAAGATTGAGCACACAACCTAGAGTTCCTTAAAAAGAAGACAACAACGAAATCCAATGCCCAAGATACCCGTGTCCTTCAAAATGAACTCTAGATGCCCCAGCTTTTATGCTTTGAGTGAATTGTCCCACTGGAACGAGACTGTACTTTTGGCTGACGATGATAATAATTCTCTGAGAAATTCGCAGACCCTAATTGTGATTGATCTCTCTGCTGTTTTTCTAGCAAGATTTAAGTTTTCATGAATAGGTAGTGAACGTTACCCATATGTTTAGGGTTCTGTTTTCCTACTATACTCTTCCTTTCCCCCAACTCCTTCCCCTTGACTGTGTCATTTAGAAAGCTGTTCTTTGAAATTATCGTTGTTTATTGCTTCTTATTTAATTGTTCCATCTCCTCAACTATACTATAAACCTCTCAGAGTCATGAACCCTATGCCCTGTTTGGTATTTCCGTACAAAGATCAGGTAAATATTTCTTGGGGATATGGTACTTAGTAAAATAACCCCTAAGTTTTTAGCATCTAGGTATCATGGCAGACACAAAGATAAATAAAACATGGTTCCTGCCTTCAAGGAGCTTTTAATATTACACAAGAGATGCAATATGCATTTAAGTTTAATAGAAAAGGATCATTAAGGAGTGGATAATCAGTTTCTCCTCAGGAAATCAGGGCAGGCTTCATGAAGGAGTTGGTATTTGGGTTGGTATTGAGATTGTTGGGGTATTTTCATGTAATCATCTGATGGCTGAATTACATTATGGAAGAGACATTTAAAGGCAAACAGTAGTCATCCTAACCCCTCACGTGTATAATTCTTAGTGGTTGGCAAAGCTCTTGCACACTTATTTCTTACTGGTGCATCAAAACCCTATGAGTCTATAAAGGTTATATTTTTATTAACATATAAAAATCTTACCTATTTAGTTTTGAGAGTTTGTTTTGTTTTCTGATTGCCTTGGTGGTCGGAAAACAGTATTATCAATCTTGACTTCTTCTGCCATCGTCTTTTGTCCTTGAGATTAGCACTCTAGAAGAAAGGAGACATTTCTTATTTTTAGCATCTGCTCTGAACAATTAGTACTGATTCTATCCTGTTTGACCAGATTTGTCAGTAACCATGTTGCAATACTATTATAACATTATTTTTGTTTAAAAAAAAAAAAAACACTAAAGAAAATGAAACTAGAACTTTTGCCTGTTAGTTTGAAGTATTCTTGAATTTTCTGTGTATCTCCTATCTGTTCATATGTTCCTGTGAGATATTTCTGGACAATATGCCTGCTAAGATAATGTGTAACAATGTTTAGATGTGCTATATCTTTCTAAATAATTTTTCTTTCCTCTAATAACACTGCATTTTATCTATTTGGTTCCTTTTTTTCTTTGTGTTCAAATATTCCTTGAGGAGAAAGGAAAATGTAAGAAGAAACCTTAGGTCAATGTAGTAATAAGTTTTTTTGTGTGTTATCAGAAAACTGCTTAATAATAAACTTTTCTCTAGCCACCTGCTTTTAAAATAGCCTTTATTAAAGGCAAAATTTGGCTTTGATTTTGCCAAAATCAAATTTCATTCTTTTGCTATTATTCAGAAGCCTGTGTGTCTCACCTGATTGATCATTCCAACTATTTCACTCTGTGCTTCAAATCATCAAAATCCCATTTGCCCCACTGCAGGGTTGGCATAAGAATGAATGTGATGGCAGCAATTAACATTATGATCGCAATGAAGACTTAAAAAGGAAGTAGCAGCTTCATTAATATCTAGCATTTTTTTTTGCCCATAGTCAACATCAGTAAGAAATAGTGGTTGGGAAACAAAAGCAGGAAAAGCTGCTTTTTATAAATAGTTTTGAAATTATTTTTGTTCTTCAGAGGAGTGAAAAGTAAGCAAATTCTATAGTTATTTTCTGTGTTGATTGTTTTCTACCATGTGGCTTCGGATTCTTAATAGTTGTGGTTAATTTTGCTTTTAAACTTTAGGAACAACACAACAAATTGGAAAAGTCAGTGTTCTACATAGATTAAAAGAAATTCATTATTAATTAGAAAAAGCCAAAGGACTTGTAGCACACTCTTATCCACATACAGACTTAGGCATAATGTTTCCTAGTTGCAATCATTGTGTTATTGCATGCACTGCAGGACTTAGTTTGCTTGAATTTGAAAGTAATTATTTAATGTCCTGGATTTCAATCCTTATTAAAAAGAACATCATCTAGGTATTTATATATAAAAGCAAAGCAACCATTCTTGGCAATTTACTATTTTTTGTAATTATGACTGTTATATATAGACTTTTTTTTTTTTTTTTTTTTTTTTTTTTTGTCATTAGATTCTTATTGTAATGCCTTTGCTCTTTGCCCTGTGATGTTGCTTTGTTGGTTTGTTCATCTACCTTGTAGACCTTGATGACCCTCATGTTCTAGTCCTTTGGCTTTTTACTAGGCTGAACCAAAAGAAAGCACTTGGTTGCCAGCAAAAGAGCTGAACAAAGGCAGGAAGGAAGGGTTTTAAGCATGGGATACTGCCATAGAAGACAGCAAATACATTTCAGCTCGGTCTATGAAAACCAGCTTCTATAAGGCTGGGCCAGTTCACTGTCATTTTTATTATTGGCTAGCTCTTAGTCTCTGTACACTGCTGAAAAAGTTCTATTTTATCACAGAAAGGTTTGACAAAATTGGCCTGTTCAAATCCTTTAAAGTTGGGGGAAGTTGGTTTTCTACATCATATACCCATAATGGAGGCAATCTGCCTTTTAACTACATTATGTTTTATCTGTACCTTTAGTTCAGGGTGAGATTTATTTATAAAGCTTTTAAACAAAGACTTTTTATTTTCACTGTTTTTTCTTTTAATATTGATATTGAAGGAAAATGTATGGGAACCATTAAGATATGGTCAGTAGACATTAAAATAAAGCAGAAAGCATTTGATAGTTTCCTTGGGTATCAAAGTAGAAAAAGGCATACACCATATTTAAGTATGTCACCAGCACTATGGAATGGCAGTAGTGAGTTTTTCAGTTCTATTTTAGATTGTAAGAACTAGCAGATTTAAACTAATAATTGCTTTAAAATACAAGCTGTCCAGAATACTTCTGTAGTGAAATGATGTATTAAAGGCCCGTTATTAGAATACTGGTCAACATTAGCGCGAAGTTTTAGTTTCCCCATCATTTGAAGGCAGTAAGTTACTGGTGAGGTTTGGGGCCTAAAATCATTACTATGTCTTGCAGTATATATGTGAGTCTGTGAGTGTTACTTGTGACTTATATGAAGAGAACAAATATAGCAAAATCTTTAAAAATTCTTCTTACCTACCATTTTCCATGATGGGGATTTGTGTTCTGAAGGCTAGTTCAGGCTCTATTTGTTTTCCCATAGTAATACCATTCAGTGTATTTTTGCTTAAGATTATTACAAATTTAATCTAGTTTCCAAGAATATAAAATTTATATTTGTGAAGGTTTATGTGCCATTTATGTATTGTTAGAGAATTTGTTTTATACAGGTTAAAAACAAATTCTAACTATGTTAACCTGATTTTTATGTTACTGTGTTAGAAGGCAGATAAATAAAATTTCCTTTACACCTACTAATTATGGCTAAAAGCAAAAATTTTTAGTGTTATATTAAGGCCAGACAAAATAAAGTATTGATGTTTGAAAGGCTTATGAATAAGAAGTCTTTCAATTATTTTCACATCATTTAAGCATAAACCAAATGATAATTTGTTTACATTCACCAAATAAATTCATATAAACAGTCTTTACATAGTGGGAGAAAATACATTCTATACTTCACAACTCTTAAAATAAAGGAAAAGAAGCTGTAGGAGTAGCAGAGGAAGGGGTTGGGATGGGCAGACAACATAATTTCTTATAAAAGAGATGGAATTGAACAAAATCTGTTCTTCTAAGAAGCCATCATTTTGGGGATATCATTGTTAAGAAAAAGCAATCCAACTAGGATTAAACACATTTAATAAAAAATAAAATGTAGGTGCATAAAAAATAGCCAAAAGGTATATATTTGTCCAATAGTCGAGATATATGTTCAGATTTTATTATCGATACTACTACAGCAATACTAGACTTGTAAAGTGTTGAATAAAATTTTATGTTTCTAAAAACAATAATTGATTTAACAGAATGGTTTGAGAAAATCTATCCAAGCTTCCTAACACACTTGGACTTCTCATTGCATTTTGTTAAAGGATTTATACACATAATAATTGTATATACATGACAATAGGTATCTGGGTTAAAGATGTTTTTTCTTGTTTTTGATATTAAGGCTTATTTAGGAATTTTGCTTCTAATATGCCAAATCTTCAGTGATTTAGATATGTCCTGATGATAGCTAAAATTTTTACTTTGTAACTGGGTATTTGGTGTGGTATTGGCCTGGCTAATGAGTGTATAACAAAATGCTATAAATGGAAAGCTATTTCTGACTTAAACTCTTGATTCTTCTACATTAGTGCTAGTAAAATTGATGTATTCTTAGTTCCAAGTAGTGGTATTTTATAATGCCATAGCAAAAAGCATGGTTGGAAATGAGAAGTGCTGTCTCTTAGAAGTTCTCTCATATTTCAGCTAAAACATACTCAGCAAAAAAGATATGTAAATTAAAAGAAAATCTCCAATTTCCTATTCTGAGTAAAGCTTTGATTTTTGCTGATTCAGGAAGTAAGGTTGACATTGGAGCTTCTCATTTCATCTGGAATAATCACTTTTTCCTTTTGAAAAGTCTTTCATTTTAGCAGCAATATCTTCTAAAACAGTCCATTTTGCATGGATGAACCTGTTTTTCTCTAGATAACACAGAAAATACAACTATCATAAACGGTAACCTGCTTTCTATAGTATTGCTTTCCTGGGTGCCCAGTGAGATACTAAAGTGCCAGGCTGTTCATTCTGGAGATTTCACTGATTTTCTTAGCTGCATCCCTTCCCCCACTCCCCAAATAACAACCCCCAACAGAAGAATTTTATAACTTCCAAATTGACTACTGCAATAAAATGTTTAACCCCAGGGTTAGATAAATAAGATGCTGACTACCTAATGAAGGTGGCTAATATCAATAGAGCTCTCCCCTAAGCCAGTGGCTCATCAGCTTAGGATCATTCAGAATATATAATTCTCGTTCTTGAAACATTGTGCTGGGGTTTTTTTTTCCCCCTATTAAAATAGGTGGTTTGGTTGTTATCTTACTGATTCTAATATTTTTTCAAATTTTACCATTAGTATTTTTTTCTCCCATGTATCAAGATATGCTTAAAATCTGAATAAATAATAATGAATTTGCTTTTGTTAATAGGGTTAGGGCATAGGGTATCCGGCAGCATTCCAAATATTTGGCTGCCAAAATAAGGAAAGTATAAATAAACTGTTTATTTGTTTAAATTAGTATTAAGCAAAATGATTAGCAATTTAAAATGTTCTGGTGTTATCTACATACAATCCATTAAAATTTCCAGAAAAGGTCAAATTATGTATTGGTTGGTTTTCTGCCAAATGATTGAGTTTCTCTTTAGCGTCTATGGTAAATGGAAATTTATATGTGATGTTTTGCTTTGATTAGAGAGTTATAAATGGATCCATTGTGTTTCAGGTATATAATTTCTGTGCTCTATGTATGGGGACACTTCCTTGCTTCCCACGGTACTTGACAGCGCTCTCAAAGGAGCAAATGTATGCTTATGCAATCCTGGACACAATATGTATTTCTCTTGCTATTTGGACTGTTAATGCTGTGTGATACAAAGTACTTATATCAAATTTTGTATTCTGTGTAGATAGTGTTTTAAAATTTCTTCCTGATAGCACATCTCTTGTATTAATGCAATAAAGTCAAGATGACAGGATGACATAGTGAAGCTCTTATTAAAAACATGTTCTAATTGTTGCAGAGATATTAATGGAAATCTAGAGCTTCTGCCTCAAGTTATTTCAAATTGTGTATTTTATATTTACAGTTTACATTTACATATTAATTTTATCTATTAAGAGTTGCTTTCAAATTAAAAGATTTACATATGCTTAAACAAAAGCATGAAATTAGATTTGAACTCCAGAAGCCAATTCATTGTATCAGCACACTAAATGGTTTTGCATTAAGGAAAGCCAGATTCAATGACAAGTTTGGCCCCCATACTTGAAAATACCATGAATGAAAAGCAATCATGGGAGTCATATATGTATATTTATCTATTATGTAAAGAACATATTCCTTTGTCTTAGACAATCAGAGTGCTCAAATTATTATGATTAGCATTTATGATTTCTCAGAACATAGGGAAGAATTATGGTGGGAAATTTAGAATTATTTGAGTGAAGTTCATTATATATAGGTAACACAGCTTATAAAGGAATTGATGAATTATCTATTTGAAATTTATATGTATTTGTTTTTATCTTGATGTCATAGGCCTACCTTACAAAATTTAAGAATATTATGCAAACAAATTTTAAGATTTTAACAAGGCCTTCCTTGGGAAATTCTAAACCTTTGTGTAAAATTGGCAGATTATCTGGACAGTCTCACCCTGTAAAATTATTTCAGCATTGTGTGCTGCTGGCTATAAGAGCTTTGAAAACTCTTTAATCCAAGTATTCTTTTTTGGCAAAATATTGCCTTTTTTTTTTAATCTTATTTTAGAGGGGATGTCAACATCGCTTCCTCATCTGCTCAGTTTTTAAAACTACCATTTTGTGGTTCATTAATAATAAATTATAAGTGCCACAGAAAGGACTGCAGTGTTCAAGATTCATGCTTTCAGGGTTAAAACTGAGTTTTATGCACACATACTACATACTTATAAAGCCATAGAACAAGTATTCAAGCTGCACTGTGGACTATACTAGAGGAGTTAGCATGCTTTCTTTACAGACATGGTTGATTGGAAAACAACAACAACAAAAATTATCCAGACGGGCTACTGAAATGCTTTTCATTCTTTGCTGTACAAAACTGTATCAGCAAAATGTTGATCAAAGTTCAGATGGGAACATTAACTAGTCTAGCTAGGTTTCCAGTGTTTTCATTTGTTAATTCACAGAGAATCGTACAATAGACTGGATTATTGCGTAGTATGAAGTTTGCCGTAAAACTGTGAGATATGACGACATGACTATAGCATTTGTCTGCTTTGTCTGCAAACTTTCCATCCTGCATATCTTGACTGTCATTGTATTCATTTTGCAATCCATTAACCAATAAAGATTTACCTTAAATTAAGCATTTTTAGGTATGCCTATTGTCTCCCAGTGGTGCTTTGTACTGCCATATGGTTGCTGCTCAGCTTGACTTAACAATCTTAGTCTTTTTACTTCTTGTACTAGCTATTTTGCAAAGATAGCCTGAGCTTCTTTGTGGTACAGGTCAAGTACTTGTGGAGTGAACTATAAGGAAGCAAACTTGCATTGTGCTGGAATGTCTTTGTAAAAAAAGGCTACCCAGCCCATAGTTTTTCAATAGATATGTTTCTTATTTAGAACAACCTGGACTTTATACAAAATACAACATGGTATAATAACAGTTGTATTTTATTTTAGGCAGAGTGATTTAAAAAATGTATATGTATAGTTTAATTTATAAAGAATATTTATCTTTTTTAAAAAGATTACTTTCAAATAGCTTATTCATGTGAGTTCTTTAAAAGACTATTCTTAACGTATTAAAACATGATTTCATTTATAATAAACTTACTGAAAAGTGAGAGAGAGGGACCTTTAATCCTCATATATTAAGAGGTCATGAACGGTAGTGGATTATTTTTGCCAAGATTTTTTTTTTCTTTAAAACCTAACAATCTTTATCATTTTCACTTTTTTCTTTTCTTTTAAAAAAGGGGGTGGTGGTTGTTTTGCTCTGCTTGTTAGCTGTGACTGTGCCATAAGGGCTCTGCCATGATTGATCAGTGAGGGCCACTATTTTTTTCTTTTCACATATATTCACTGTGGACTAGAATCCAGTGTTGCCTTTTTCTGTTTTTCTTTTAGTGAGTAGTGAGGAATGGAGGGAAAGCATTCGTTCCATTGAATAATTTATAATAGCTAATTTCCCTGTAAGAACTCACCAAAACATGATAGATATATCTCACTTAGGAAAAAAGTTGTCTGTAAGGTGAATTGCATCCTGTTTGATATATCAAATACGTATAGGTATGTCAAGCCCCATTTTCTCAATTATTCTGCAGCATAAAATTGGAGACACATTATTCTAGAAAACAGATTTTTAAGACAAAATCAAATTTAAGATCATTTTTAGAGGAAAAGAATCACTTTTAGACACAACAGTACCAAGATTATAAATACAAGGTAGAGAAGTTTATTTTATATTTGGTAGAGTAACTTAAATGTAAATGTAAGCAGCACAACTAAATAAGTCCGTTGTGTTCAGGCTGTCGTTCTCCTTGAAATACTCCAGTAGAATTACGTAGCTCTTCCCTAATGTTCAGTATTCTGCCTTTTAATATTTTTGAGAAGTAGCTGTTCTCAGAAATTAGCAAGTTGGAATAAGCAAAAGAGAGAATTTGACATGTAAATAGTTGAAAGTATAATTTAAAACAGAGTAGTAAATTATTAAATAAGCAAATAATTTTTTGGAAGACCTATAACAGTAAACCTAATTCAACAAATCATTGTTAGCACCTATCAGTGCGGTGGGTGCTGCTAAGCTGGGATACTGCCTTCGAGTAGCTCCTGGCTTGGTAAGGGATTAGGCACAAAAATAGGTACTCACAGGACAAAGAGATAAGTGCCTTGATAGATGTAAATACAGGACATTGTGGAAGCACATGGGAAGGATTCCTAATTTAGTTTTGGGAAATGAAATAAGACTTCCTTGATGGAAAACTGAAGCAAGATCAGAAGGAAAATAAGCTAAATGGAAATGGGCATGGAGAGGGGAGAGAGCATTGCATGTTCAGGGAATAGCAAGTAAGTAGCCCAACTGCTATTGTTTGTTCAAAGATTTATGTATACTTAGGTATGGCTGAAGGGTAGGTTGTAATGGTGATGGAAAATAAAAATTAGTCTAGAGTGGTAAATTAGGACCAAGTTATGAAGGGCCTTGTAAGTTTGTTCAGAAAACTCAAGGATTTCTGGAAGAGATTTTTAGTAAGATAGTGACATGATCAGATTTACAATTTGGGAATAGTCAGTTTGTCAGGAGAGTGGAGATTTGCTGAAGGTTGAGCAGGTGAGAGTAATGTCAGCTATAAAGAGACTGCTTGCTTTCGGAAATACGTGAGAGGTAATGATACTATTCCTCTAGACAGTGAATACTAAAGGAGGATCAAGTTTGAGAAAGGGAAGAATGAAAAAACTACAGTGGTAGAAATTGTGCTTCATTTAGAATCAGGAGATCTGAATGTTACTTTGAGGTCCTCACTGTTGAACCAGATGATGACCTTAGGAAAATCATTTTCTCTCTTTACCCTACTTTCTTCATCTTTGGCATCAACATATGATAGTGCCTTTATTGTCCAATTCATTGTGTTTTTGTGGCCATGAAGACCAATGTGAACACATTGTGGAATACTTACTGTGCTATACCAATATAGAATATTATTTAGTGTAATGGAGAGTACATGTACTAAATACATCGCCATAATGCTATAAAACTGGTGTAGTAAACTGCACCAGGGTGGAAGCATCATTTGGGACAGGGAAATAATTTGTTAAAGTAAACCTTTTGCTGTAATGTATTTTTATAATAAAATCTGACCTAACTCCTTTTAGTAATTTAGGAATAAGGAAGGAAAGAGACCTATCTATTTTGTGCTAGGCACTGTATTTGTATATATTCTACATATTTTATATGTGCTTTATGTATAATACCTTCTTTAGCTCACTTAATCCCTCACACCTCACTTCATAACTTTGTGAGGGTACGTAGGTATTATTATTGCTCTTTTATGACTGAGAAAACGAGTGACATCAAGTTAACTTTTCTAAAGTCTCATTGCTTAGTAGTAAGTGTCAAATTAAACTTTGAAAAGGGACCAGGGTAGAGAGAATTGAGAAGAAACTTTTTGAGTTAGATAGGTGTGATATTTCTGCATCTGAGTGTACTTAGATAGGATTTAAATCATTTTAATTTTTTCAATTTGTTAGAAAATTGAATGCCTATTATGTGCCTGACCCTATTCTAGGTGCAGTAGTGTCTAAGCCAGTATATTGGTTTGTTTCTGAACATGATTTTCAAGGTAGTAGTTAAGGGCATTAAGATTTCGAAGCCACTGGCCCAATTTTGGTAAAAAAAAAAAAAAAAAAAAAAAAAATTTGGAAACAAGATATTTTGTATTTTCTTCATCATTTCACTTGATAAGATAGTCATAAGACTGAGGTATACTACAACAGTTTTATGCAAAAACAACTTTTTTCTCAACTCTTCTATAGGTATAAATCTATTAAAAATTAGTTTTTAATGTTATGATATACATAAAACAACATGAGTGATAGCAGAATATATTTGTGCAATGCTTTAAGATTTAAGTACTTAAACACTTTTTCTCACACAATCCTCACAGGTTTCACAGGAGGTAGAACAGGTATTAACGCAGCTTTGTGTTTGAGGAAATAGATTCTAAAAGGTGAAGTTTCAGATCTAATGCATTTCCAGTTATATCACCCTGCCTCTAGATGTGCAGTCTATTTACAAATTTAAATAATTTAAAATTTCAAGTTAAGATAATGTTACTGCAGCTTTCTTATTTTCCTACCTGGAGTATATCGGTAGAGATTCTTAGATTGTTTGGGAAGTTAAACCAAGTGGTCTTTATATTCTTTTAGACTTTGCAGTTATAGTTAATCCTGATTTCCTGCCCGATAACATGGGGGAGCCAGGAATCTCTCCTTGGCAGAACCAGATCTAAGAGGTTGGAAGCCACTTAGAAAGAATGTTCCATGAAAGGAAGGAAACGATCTTTTATTGGATACCTGCATATAGCTAGGCACTGTCAGATGCCTTTATGTAACTCCACCAAAACACTGTGATGGAATCAACAGGCATGTCATACATAATTCAAGTAAAAGTTTGCTATTGTGAATGGCAGATGATAGCCATGTACTCTCCAAATTTTTCTGCTTTGGCTCTTCGTATTTCTCTACCTGGAATGCTTTGTCTCATCTCAATGTACAAGAATTCAATTCAACCAGCCTTCAAAACTGGTGCAACTGATACTTTCTTTGTAAAAGCTTTCTCTACTTCCAACTAGTAATGATCTAAGCTTTTATAGCAATATATAGTATTCTTTTTTTTAACAAATAACTTCTCTATTTATTAAGTAATATCTACCCCCAATGTGGGGCTTGAACTCATGACCCTCACATGAAGAGTGCATGCTCTACGGACTGAGACAGCCTGGTGCCCCAAGATGTAATGTTCTTAATGCAGATGTCACTTGTAACATATATGCGTGTGTGTGTGTGCGCGCGCGCGCATATAGTGTATATATATTACTTTCCTTGGTTTCTCTGTTGTAGAACACAGTCTACTCATACCCTTGAATATTTCCTTGCACCAAAGTCTCTACCCCCAATCTCCTATGCATCTACCTGGGGGTGGGGGTGGGGGTGGGGGGTTGGGAGGAGAAGCAGGGAGATTACTACACCAACAAAATTTCTGTTTCTTAGGAGCTTTTGTTAATGTGAGTCTTCCATGATGTGGCCTTATTTTGTTTTTTTGTTTTGTTTTTTTGGTCAGACTCGTAGATTGATATTATAGTAAGGTGCTTACTATTTGAGTTTTTCTGAACCTTGGATCATGTACTAATTAATATTGGAGCCATCTTACCTTCATTGTTTACCTGGGGTGATTTTATGAGTGTTTATGATAGAATATGAGAGAGATTTTAAAAGAAAGTTATATTAAAGATTTTTGAGAAATAACTTTACGAGTACATAGTCTGTTATCTGTATTGTTAATTTTATTTCTGTGTTTGTCACAGCCAAGTTAATCTTTTAAAACACTACCTGAATACATTTTTCCTCTACTCTAAAAACTCAGTAGTTCACTGTTGCCTAGAGAATAAATTTTAACTCTTGTTGGATCCCTCTGTATTTCCTTGTACTGTAGTTGGGTTACTCAACTGGTTTGCCTTCTACTTGTCTAGATTGTTGTTGTTCCCATTCATGCTCTGGTTGTCTGAGTTTTAGCCTTCTTTCACGTGCTGTTGGGCCCCCTTCCCCCACTCCTGATTTTTCAGTGTACTGACCTCATGTAATATCTGTTTTGTCATGGTATAGTTTGTTTTATCTTTATTCTTTCTGATTTTTTTGTTTCTGAAACCTATCATTCCCAGCTTTACAGATAGAGCCATGTTTTACTCTACCTTTTCAGGGCCTGTTACATGGCATATAGAAGGCATCTGCTCACTAAGAATAGGAGTAATGAGGAGGATCATGCATTTGTTTTTGTCTGCCTATCCAAACACTTGTAATTTGACCCAGATATTGGACTACCTGAATACTTTGGTTTACTTCTACTTGTTACCGGGAAACTACCCTGACATATGTGATTGATAGGGTGGCCTCTTGGAGAGGAGAGCTGTCATGGACTTTTCTGCCAAGTTGGTGCTATGATCCCATTGACTGTAGTGACAGGATGTTGGGTAGCTTGGTAGTGGGAACTGCTGGAAACATCAGAGAAGCTTAGAAAGGGGAAAGGTACCCTCCTTCCAGTATTATATCTGAATCCTGCTCTGGATCAGGATCATTCTCTATGCCTGACCCTACCTTCTATATCAAATGTACAGTTTACCTTGTTCTCTCTAGAACCCAAATTCCCAAGCCCAGTAAACTAGAAAATCTAGCAGTAAGGAATTATTCCCAGCAAAGTAGGAATGTTTTTGTCTATAGATTTTCTAAGTGTTTAACACTTTGATTATCAGCTCAGATGCCACCTTTTATTCCTGCGATTAATCAAACATTGCTTTGTTTTTCTATAGTCCTCTTGGTTGGCAATATAGTCAGGGATGTGTAGAGTTTGGACTTGCTGGGTTTATCAAGTGCTGTGCCTTCTGAAGGAAAATGATGGCTCCATCCCTCCTTCTATTTAACTTCTGAGGAGACAACACAGTGTTACAGAAAAATAGTGGGCTTTGGAGACAAGGAGACAAATTCAAGTCCCTATTCTTCTAACAGTGCAGCCTTTTGAGAGTCCTTATCCTCATAGTTAGCTAGACTTCTTCATTTTAAAAATTATTTTCTTGTAGGGTTATTGTGAAGATTAAATGAGTTCAGTTCTGTGAAAGAATCTGGCACAAAGCTTACTTAGTACATAGTAGTTTCTCAGTATGTGTGGCGTCCTTCCCTAGGATGATGTCCAGGTATGTCCAGGACTTTCCCAGTTTTGGCATTGAAAGTCCCACGTGACCTAGGAACCTCCTCCTCTCCTTTCCTCTCTCTCCCCCACCCCCTTCTCTCATTGGACTTTTCTAAGCTTATTGGCCATTCTTTAAATAAGTGTGGCCGAGTTTTATTTTATAGATTGGACTTTTAAGTAGACCTAAATAAAGTTCCTTAGATTGTATATATATGTATCTGTGAATGTATTGTTTGTTTGTTTCAAGGCATGTTAGGAGGTTGTATTATACAGTTACTTGTTGATTGAGCCAACCAGACCCCTCATTTACTGGTTGGCCTGATCTGGGGACAGGGAGGCTTATGAGTTACTTGGTAAAGTGGCAGTATTATTGAAAGTGGCGATTTTGAGCAGCTGCCATTTGGTGAATTCAGATCATCTTAAGGAACTGTAGACCTTATTCACAAGCTTCCATTGGCCTAAAAAGTTTAGAATGAGTTCTTTGTATTTAAGTACTTCATCCTGTGAAACCAGCCCTTTTAAATTGAAGTTTTCTCTTAGTCCAGACATAAATTACAAAATGGTTCTTTGTAGAATGTTACAATTTTCCACCTGTATTTAAATACTTATGTAAATATTGGAATAAGTATTCTAATGTCAATTTAATGTATTTAACAAAGCTACCTTGTTTTCTAATAAGACAATAAATTACAATTATGATTTTTCATTTTCTCTTTGTTTCTCATTTTTGTTCTTTCTTGTCTTAGACTCTAAGTTTTCTTTTTTAATTAAATCAGATAGAAAACAAATATCTGGTGTTTTTGTCAATGTCATGGCCTTATGTCAAGATGTTGAAAGGTATCTCTCCAAATTATTGTTCTGCTATAGTTATTTCTTTCAAAGAAGGCCTCTTGTATAGCTATTTGTTGAATTGTGTACCTACTGAATTAGTCAAAGCTCTAGCTAAAACCATTTTTTTTCTTTACCTCTCCCCTCCCCCCAAACTTGCTTTTGTTATGTATTGGCTTGCTAATCCTTGTGTTGAGCAGTATCAGACATCACCTTTCTTGGGGGCAGTTAGTCCACTCTTCCGCTTTCTTTGTCAAAGGGCTCCCTTAATAGGAGAAGTCAACAGGGAGGACAAAAAGGATTGAAAGTTGTATTTAATCAGGGTCAGAGAGGTGGTGTTCAGAGTGACGGGCCCACAGGCAGGCTGGCCTTTTATGCTTGCCGACGCAGATGGTCCCAGAGCATTCAGCTAAGTGAAGAGAAAGCTGCCCAGTGAAAGCTATTGTAGGGTAGCATCGTTACAGTTGAGAAAGGTTGCCAGGGGTAACTAGAGAGTATCACCAGTATCGTGTGATCACTAGTCTGTGCCATTGAAAATGTTAGACTGAGGATTGTATTGGGTCCCTTGGCATCTTGATGTTCATATGTAAGCAGTATTAGCTTACATTACTGGTTTTAATTTAATTTTTCTGTTTTCCATCTTTGTTCTTGCCTTGCCTGTTTTAGTACGTAAAACATAATTTGTTTATATTTGTGATTTTTAAAAGGCTTCTCCTAAAAGGATATATAGTTATTTAATAATATGTCTTATAGTTTGGTATAAACTATACCAAATAGTGTAAAATTTTCAAGTAAGTTGGATTTATGGAAATAGGATCTTATATTTCTCATTTGAAGAGCTTGAAGTTGATTTTCCACTGCTCTGAAACTACTCTAGTATGTTTAAGATGGATAAGTTTTTTTCTCTACATGGTTTAAGTGACTCATAAAAGAATATGTTGAGGTATTTTTCTGAAAACAGTAGATGTAACCTTGAGTGAAAAGTTGTGACCAAAAGCTCCCAAGTATTTATGAAATTTATCTTTAATTTTTTGCTGAAGGCAAAAGTAAAAATATGGGTCCCAAATGAGCCAGAGCCAAGTAGCGTAACAATCATTGGTCTTAATTTAATATACTCTGAATATGATTTTAATAGCCAATTTTGGAATTCTTTAATTCAGCCTTTCTTGTCATCTGGATATTTTAAAGAAATTACATATAGTCACATATAAAATGTAAACACAACAGTCTTCTGCACTCACTAGAGGAAAATGTGTGGAGTTAACTACTTAGTGTTAAAAGTGAAATTTGAAGTGTAACTAAAAATTCAAGATGAAGTAATAACAGCCTTGCAAATAATTGTTTTAACTTACATAACTTAGTCAACCCAATTTAAGTTAGCTTTATGCTAGACACAGCTGATTTCTGGCTTAATACCTCTTACCCACCTGTTGGTATAACACTGAATGAAGACAAACCTAATACCATTTTGTAATACAAATGTTAGTGTTTGAGAGCAAATAATAATCACCAGTTGGATTATTTATATGATAGATAGCATTGCTTTTATTAGTATATTACAACTGGAGTCAGAGTATTTAATACCTGTGTTTAAAAGATCAGACTCTAAATTATTGTCAGACTATTACAGAAAAAACTTAAATTGTTATAAAGTGAGCTACTTGTTTCCTTTTTTATCTTAAAATTAGCCACTTCCTTAAGTAAAAGCAATGTCATAAAAAAGGAGTGACTAATGAAATTTAGAATAAGCATGCTGATGTCCACAATCATAAGGTATAGAATTCCAGGAGGTCTGTGGTGACAAAGCACTTCATTGGAAAATTCAACTTTTATGTTATTAAAAATCAACAGAGAATGTGATTTCCCTTTATTTCCTAAAAAGCAAATGAAGAATAATAGGAACTATGCTATCCATTTATTATCATAGTTCTTTTTTAAAAGAATCATAGTATGACTATTTATAAGTCTGATGAAAGTCTGTGTCTGTTAGTATGTATCACGTATGGTGGAGGTTGGCTTTCCAAGATTTAAAAGATGGCAGTGTGGAAGCAAATTTTAATTACATTACTTCTTTAATGAACTTTGGTGAGTCAGACACATTAATGTTACTGCAGTTTATGGCCCTTCATAATTTTTATTCTATTGATCCAGTTTTTCTTCTTCTGTATCTATGTACATGATACAGATTTGTCTGAACACACAGTAAACTGAATGAGCTTGAAAAATATAAGAATAAATTTAAAATTTACATTCCATGTATTTTCATTTAAAGTGACCATGTAATACCAACATCTATATAGTGAGACCCAGGGGATTGACATCAATATATTAAACTCGAAAAGAGGTTTCTTATCACTTTGGTCTTTTAATCACTGAAGGTTACATGAATATGAAAGGAAACATAAAATAACTACCTATTGGTAATCATCTCAGTAAAGATTAAAAACAAAACTGCTTTTAGGATTGACAAGTATAGATATAAATATCTTCCTTGATAAAGCTAAAAGTTGACTCTTTAAAGGCAGAGTGTTGATGAAGTTAAGCTATCTTAATCAACATATATTTTTTAAAGTGTAAATTGAGTTACTGTATGTCCACTTATAACTTTAGACTGGAAATCAGAGGACGGAAAAGTAATTTAGATTTTGCTGATTGTTTAAATTTTGCTAAAATGTGAATCCAAATCCCTCTTCTTTGATTCCCGTATTATGTGAGTAATGTATGAGTGTTATTGAAACATTAATGATCGGTGCATATAGCAGAATGTATTAATAATGGTGGTGTCAATAGAAGGCTTATCCCTATTTTTTAGATATATGGGATTATGAAGGGCAAGTAGAGCCAGAATAATCATAGCTTATTCATTATAGTGAATGCCATTGTATAAAAAAAACTGGTAGGTTTCTTCAATCTGAACAGAACTCATACCAACTACCATACATGGTAGGTACTCGTATGCTTGCTGAATAAATAAATGTAGCTTAAGACAATAATTTTGAAAGTTGATTGACATAGTTAAGAAAAAAGTTTATCTTTAATGGAAAATTACTTCTTGTGTTGTCCAGTTACAAAGAACTGTGAACTTTTAAAATACTTTTAAGCTTTTTTTGTTAGTTTTAATATTATCTGGGGAAATTTAGAAGGCTTTTTGGAATTTTGAGGAGTCTAGGTTCATTATTATGATTATCAATTTTTTTTAAAAGGGGAGAGTAGAAGAGGTGATAGGACTAGAGAGTTTCAAATAATAGAATTTAGGAAAGCACTAAAAGGAGTGAGAGGTTTGGGTTTAAACCCACTAATATGTGACTTCGTTACTTATCCATGAAAAAGATAATATCTCTGCCTGCTTTAAGAATATATACTTGAAATTAGATAGAGTACTTGAAAGTGCTTCTAAAACTGTAAAGAGGGATATGCAAAAGATGTTTTAATAATCACTAATACCACTCACATTGTTGCTACTGCTGCTGCCCTATAATTAGTGTCAGAATAGCCTGTTGGTATGTTTAGATTATATATATCAAATATAATTTGATATTTGCCAACGTTAGATATTTGAATCCAGCTGCTTCAGGAAAAAAGATTATAAATAATTGAATAGATATTAGTAGATGAACATGGGTACCACCATGATCAGCTCTTTAGAAATCTATATTGGTTATATATCATGTGGATTTAGCTTTTTGTGTTGATTCATTTTATCAGAATGGAGTTAGACGGTAGGTTCTAAAATGCAAGTAAATAATGGAAGGCTAAATGTGTGAGCGTCTTTGTCCAGCCAGATATTTTTAACAATGATGAGGGGAAAGAAAATCCTGAGATCTTTGTGAAATCCTAAATTAATAAAAAACACTTACAACACGTCTTTCCTTCCAAAAATATTTTTAATTGACCTGCTCAGGTCAGCTCTAGCAGGTGGCTTTTTAATAAGGACATGCTTTTCAGAAAGAAACAAAATTTACCTGATAAAACCATCGTAAGATGCTAGTACTTACTAAGTTCACTGACTAGCTTCCAAACAGCAACCTTGTCAAACATGCCATTCAGATTCATTAGTCAGAATTTACACATTATTATAGGTCATAGATCTTTGTATTTCTTCCCAAATTGTCAAAACACCAAGTGCCTATTGACTTTATATATACTCTTTCTTTATATTAGCAGTGGCCTACAGCAGTGGTTCTCAAAGTGTGGTCTGTGGACCTCTGGGAGTCCCTGAGTCTGTTTCAGAGGGCCTCCGAGGTCAAGTCTATTTTCATAATAATGCAGAGAAGTTATTTGCCATTGTTTTACTATGTTGACATTTACACCGATGCTGCAAAAGCAATGATGAGCGCAACTGCTGGCTGCTTATCACAAATCAAGGCAAATGCGCCAAACCATGATGTCATTATTCTTCATTTATGCACACACAGAACGTTAAAGAATTTAAAAAGGCTAGTTTTAAAAAAAATTTTTTTTTAGTGTTTATTTATTTTGAGGGAGAGAGAGAGACAGAGTACACGCAGGGGAGGGGCAGAGAGAGAGAGGGAGACACAGAATCCGAAGCAGGCTCCAGGCTCCCAGCTGTCAGCACAGAGCCTGATGTGGGGCTCGAACTCACAAACTGTGAGATCATGACCTGAGCCGAAGTCGGACAGTTAACCGACTTAGCCACCCAGGTGCCCAAAAAGGCTAGTTTCACTTAAAATGTTCTTGATGAATCAATAAAAAGAGTTAATTTTATTAAATCTGAATGCCTTAGTACATCTTTTTAATATTCTGTATGATGAGATGAGAAGTGCAAATAAGGTATAATTCAGTGAACCAATATTTTACACCTGACCAATATGTGATGTTGAAAATCATACATGAATGAAAAATCCATTCAAAGTGCAAGATAGACCAATTTCAGATTTTACATTGTAACTACCCTTTAAGAAACCACTTGTTGAATTTGATATAGTGTTAATGAACAGTATCTATGGTTATCTTAAAAGGCTAATGGAAGTGCAATTTTTTTCCCCAACTGCCTATCAGTGTAAGGCCAGATTATCTTCATTTACTTCAACCAAAACATATCACAACAGATTGAATACAGAAGTAGGTATGTGAATCCAGCTATTTTCTATTAAACCAGACAGACATTAAATGTTTCAAAAATACAAAACATTGCCACTCTTCTTGTTCTTTTTTATTTTTGAAAATACAGTTCGGATACCTGGCTGGCTCAGACAGTAGAGCACACAACTGTTAATCTCAGGATTGTGAGTTTGAGCCCCACATTGGGTGTAGAGATTACTTACAAAATAAAATCTTAAAAAAGAAGAAAATACAGTTTTTCATATGTGTGTTATTTATATTGAATGGATTTATTGTTTTTAAATGAATTGAGAACTATTTAAAATTTTTTTCAGTTTTAGTATATAATATGGTAGACAGTAATAGATACAACCCACATAAACAAAGGCTCTTTGGGGTTCTTAACAATGAATGAATAGCGGTCCTGGGACCTAATAAATTTGAGAACTACTAATCTAGTAATGCTATTTAAGCGACTAATCACAACAAAATAGAAGTAAGGAATCCTGAATATCTTTTCCACTTCTTGCTGGTAAGCTAGTATCTGTAATTAGTATTTCTGTTTGCAAATTTCTGTATAGAGATGTTGAGATCAATGACGTTTATTTTAATATTTCACAGGTTACATGAACGTTTGTTGGGAAAGGATTATAAAACTGTCATGACTAGAGGGTTTGCAAGGTACAATCAGTGACAGGTAAAATGGGCTGGGCCCTAAGCTGTCAGCAGAGCTGACTATACAGACAGGGTTTACAGTTGCAAACAATTGAAACCAGTTCTAGCTAATATAAGCAGGGAAGGGACATTGGATCTTCTGTAAAATTTTTTTTAAGTTTGTTTGTTTATTTTGAGATAGGGAGAGAGAGTGCACACACAAGCTGGGGAGGGGCACAGATAGGGAGAGAGAGAATCATAAGCAGGCTCCATGCTGTCAGCACAGAGCCCCACATGGTGCTCGAGCTTGTGAACCGTGAGATCATGACCTGAGCTGAGATCAAGAGTCGGACGCTTAACCAATTGAGCCACCCAGGTGCCCCCCTTCTATAGAATTTTTGATACAGTGGGATCGACAGGTTTGGAGGCTCCTTCTTCAAGAGTAATGCAGATCACATTGCAGAGCTGGTCCAGTGAAGATATTGCTGTGGTTGGTCCCAAAAGCTGTGACTTGCACTGCTGACATGAGCAGTACCACCAGTGTTGGATACCTGATGCTACTCCTAGAACCTGGAAATGGATGTAGCTGCTGACTCCACCACCACAAAAGGGATTCCACACAGTCTCTGCTGTGGTCTTCTTGCCAGCTTCCATTCAAAAATATAACATATACCTTAACAGTGGAAGTATGCAAAGGATGAAAGCAAATATCTACATTTTCACCTTCTCTAATGGGAGGCCAGTGATGCCTCATAGGATAATGGTTTTCTCAGCATAGAAAGTAGGTTCAGTTTCTGGGTAGTTAAAACACAAACAGAAAAACTGCAAAAAAAAAAAAAAAAAAAAAATATATATATATATATATATATATATATATATATATATATATATATATATATCTCACTGTCGTGTGAGCCTTCAATGGCTTAATCATTTTTTAATGTTTCTCAAGTTATATTTGCACATAGCTTTAAAGAGTCAATAGTTTCCAAGTTTTATTACGAAAAACAGCATTCATCACCCTCCCCGCCATCATTTCACCCTTGCCCAAAGTCAATATGATCAATTATTTTAGCTGATTCTTTTGCTGTTTACCTCTGTTCCTCTTATATTCTTGTATTTTTACCTCTTGATTTTTCAGTTTTAGAATTTTCTAAGTGTTCGGAGTAAGATTTCTTTTTCTCTACTTCTTGTGCTCTCCATGTGGGCACGGCACTCTTCTTATCTTCCCTGTATAATTGTCCTTTCAGATCAGTAGTCAAGTGTTTACACTACTGTGACTATATAAATGTTATTGAATACCTGAATTTTATAAATAAAATCATGAATTCCTTTCCTATACTGTTCCTACCTTCCCTACCTCACATAATTGTCTTATTTTCTTGCTTTTCCATGTACTTAGCACTAAATCAGTTCTTTTTAAATTATTTAAATCTCCTCCCAGTGTGCTCACTTTGAGGTTTCCGTCAGTTTTCATCTTTTTGGAGAAATTCTGACTGCTTCATCCTGATCTAGTTGCCCTATATCCTACCAACTGGTGCAGGGTATCATTCTGGAATCACCTTTCCCTAGGAGTTCTTTTTGCTTTTCTCCTGTGGTGGAGCTTCTATTTCCTACATTCCATGTCATGTTCTTCCTTGGTTTACTTACTCATTTTGTGAGAGTTCATCTCCAGTAATGTCCTGAGAAAGGATGCATAGAGGTAGAACTCTTAAGTTGAAAATGATTTTCCTTCAGAATTTTGATAGTATTGCTCCATTGCTTGCTAATCTCCAGTATTGTTATTGAGATGTCTAAAGTTTCTCTGACTTTTGATCTGTTGAATGTGACTTTTTTCTTTTTCTTTTTCTTTTTCTTTTTCTTTTTCTTTTTCTTTTTCTTTTTCTTTTCTTTTTTAATCTCTGGACGTATATACTTTGTGCCTTCATTTGGGTTTCTTTTCATCTATGCAGAGTGCTTGGTAGAGCCTTTCAACCTGGAAATGCATGTCCTTCCTTTCTGAGAAATAGTTTTTAATTATTTCTTTGATAGTTTCCTCCCTCCTTTTTCTTTGTTCTCTCTTTCTGGAACATTTATTTTTTGTGTATTGGGTCCCTGACTTAGTGTTTAATTTCCTTACTTGTTATGTCCTGCTATCTATCTCTGTCTTGCCCTCCTTTGTGGAAGATTTCATCAACTTATGTTCCCACTCCTCTGTTGAGTTTCTTATTTTTGCTATTGTGTTTTTATTTTCCAAGGATGAGTGTTTTATTTTACAAGGGTTGTGTGTCTGCTTGTCTGTCTCTTTCTGTTATCTGAATGTTTTTTGAAGTGTGTGTGAGAGGGTGTGTCTGTCTGTGTCTTCCTCTTTGTGTGTGGAAAGAAAATTTAGATACTGGAAAAGATTTTTGGTTGATTTAGTGATAAATATATAGAAAACTAACTTTAAAGAAACTTGGGGGAACTTAAAACTTATAGACAAAGTATGTGTACAATGGAATATTACTCAGCCTTAAAAAAGAATGTAATCTTGCCATTTGCAACAAGGTGGTTGGAGCTTGAGAGTATAATGCTAAGTGAAGTAAGTCAGAGAAGATCAAATACCATATGATTTTACTCATAAGTAGAATTTAAGAAACAAAACAAGCAAAAGCGACAAAAAGAGAGACAGACAAACCAAGAAACAGACCTTTAACTATAGAGAACATACTGATGGTTACCAGAGGAGAGAGGGTGGGAGGATGGGTGAAATAGGTGATGGGGGGAATTAAGGAGTGCAGTTGTGATGAGCACACCAGCTATTGTATGGAAGTGTTGAATCACTGTATTGTATACCCGAAACTAACATAACACTGTATGTGAACTAATTGGAATTAAAATTAAAACATTAAAAATAAGTCACCCTAAGAAACTGATTATCAATATAATATTTTATATCTCAGAAAATATTTTAATTTTTTTATATTTCTGAACAGTCTGTTTCTTCCACGTTGCCTATTCTGGTTTTTGGGTGTCTGTTGGTCTTAGCTTTCATTTTAGGCATTTATCAGATATTTGATAATCCTTAGTTGTTTGCTCATGATTGAAAGTGGGGAACTTAACAACAGGTTGAATGCCCACATCTCATGTTGGGTGCTTGCCAGCACAACCTTCTTCTAGGGAAATTTCACTGAGTCATTTTTCTGGGGGGAAACCCCTTACGTGAACATCTTTAGGATGTTTTAGGCTGGCTAGAGTTCTTAGAAAGGAGAAAGAGCGTTCGGATCATCTGCATGGAGAGTAAAGGCCTGGTTGACAGTGTTGTAGTAGCCAAGAGAGAGAAAGCTGGGGGTCTCAGAATCCATTATGTACATTTCCAGTTA
The DNA here is from genome assembly GCF_018350195.1 of Panthera tigris. NCBI lineage: Eukaryota > Metazoa > Chordata > Mammalia > Carnivora > Felidae > Panthera > Panthera tigris. The sequence continues at coordinate 58,352,152 of NC_056672.1, forward strand.
ATCTTTGTGTTTCAGTTTGCTGTTGCTGCCCCCAATCCAGAGACCCTGTTTTTTACTTATTATATATCTAGAAAATAAACCTCTAGCCATTTACTGAAGTGAAAAAAAGGCAGTCACACAGTTACATGGAGTGGGGAGAGGAATTTGGAGAGTATTGGACTCTTTAAACTCTTTTTCTGTCATTTTGGTGAGATTTGGGGAAAGAACAGTATATATGCATGTGTTAGTCCTGCATCTTTATCTGGAGTCCCTGGGCTTCATATCTCTGTCTCCACAACATTTAGTTTGGTACCAGCACATAGTAGTTAATAAATATTTGAATGAATGGTAAGACTAGCTGTGTCCTGAAAGCTAAATGAGATATTGATTCATTGCTAAGTTTTGTGGTGCTGTACAAATGAATCTTTTTGGAGCTTCCCTCTAAGGTTAGGATGTGGCATATACTATAGGAGCATACAATATATATAAACTTCAGAAATTCAAGGAATAAAAGACTATTTATTGATGAAAAAAAATCAAAGAAGGGATTTTGAGGGAGATGTTATTTGAGTTGTGCCTTAAGGCACAAACAGAAATTTGTTAGTTTAGCAAAGAAGAAGGAGCCTGAAGCGTAGGGTAGAGTGGGAGTAATAGGAGATATAGGTTTAAAATACAGTTTAAAACCTAATCTGAGGTAGAGTTGGTTTGCTGTTCCTAAAATTTTAAACTTAGGGGAATTATTATGTTCTAGGTAGTAGGTATAGAAAGTCTTGGATGAGAAATTGATCTGATGAAAGTTTTATTACAAATTGGAGTACTCAAGAGACCAGGTATCATGATGTAATGGAGGGTATCTGATCAGACCTCCTGTCCATAACTTTGAGCAATTTGCTTTCATCATGATTTTGCACAGTATCCTTTACTTCTCTGTTCCTCAAGTTTTTCAGTTGTAAAATAGGATGATTACATCAGAACTTCTCTAATTGTTTTGTAGGGGTTTTATGAGAATCAGATGAGATGATATAAAGATAATGTGTGAGGTAAGATATCTTTTCCCCAGTAGGTTACAAAGACTATGTAGGAAGATGAGAGAGTATGGTATGGGGTTAAGTCACAGATTCAAGAGGTATGTCAAAGGAGATCCAATAAAACTTAAAGATTTTGAATTTAGGGAATAAAGACAAATTAGTTCAAGATTATTCTGAGAGTAAACAAATTGAAGGGATTGGGGAGAAAAGTACAAAATGAGTGTTTAAAAATCTAGGCTTTTTAAGATCAGGATTCCAGAATTGGGAATCACAGCACAGCACAGAAGTTAGAATAGAGAAGGGTGCCCAGAGATACAGTCGGGACAAAACAGGTAGGGAGGGTGTGGATGTCTGTTTAACATTGGCCCTCCAGAAGCAGAGGAGTTTTGCAAGACCACAGAAGTAACTGTTGGATTATCCTTGCAGGGGCAGAGCTGGTGACATAATTAGTAAGGCTCAGTGCAAAATGAAAATGCAGGACCTTGTTCAAATGTACTAACATTTGACACCTTTTCCTTTAGCAATATATTCTTACCTGTAAAACATTGAAGTAATAGCAATGCATGAGTAACAACATGAAGTTACAAATTACAAAAAAAATATTTGAGGGTTATAATTTTATATAATACTGTAAATAATACTTTATCAATGTGGTATCCTGATTGATCATGTGATTTTTCTGGCTCACTTCTGCAAATTTATTTCTTAGGTAGTCAAAATGTATAGTTTTAGCAACTTAATTTTTATTTATTTATTTTTTATTTTTTGAGAGAGAGAGTGTGAGTGCACGTTCAAGCTGGGGAGGGACAGAGGGAGAGGAAGAATCTTAAGCAGGCTCCACGCCTAGCACAGAGCCTGACTTGGGGCTTGATTTCACAATTGTGAGATCATGACCTGAGCCAAAATCAAGAGTCCAATGCTTAATCAGCTGAGGTACCCCTAGCAACTAAATTTTTAATTGATATAATTGAAAGTAATGTCATTCTTGGCAAATGCCGGACTGCAAATAATTTTCGATAATTTTTAATTTTGAGAAGGGTCTTTCTGCTGATGTAATTATTACCAACACTATTAATATTTTATAAGCTTTTAAAAATATTTATTTATTTATTTATTTACGTATATATGTATGTAATCTCTACACCCAACGTGAGGCTTGAACTCATGACCCCAAGATCAAGAGTTGGCATGCTCTTCCAACTGAGCCAGCCAGGCGCCCCAACATTTTATAGGCTTTGACAACATTGTAATAAATCTCATAATTTATTTCAAAATACAAACTTTAGAACATCTAGAGCTAATGATTTTTACAGAATACTTTTTTCTAAAAATATTTAATTTATATGAATCAGTTTTGTGTGAATTTAATTTAAAATGCCAATTTATACAATAGTATTTAAATATTTCTTCTGTCATTTCTTGTAACTTCTGGAGGCTGTGCAAGAAACCAAAGTGGCTTCATGACTTGTATATAATTCAGAATTTCTGGTTATGCATTCTATCACTATATCTTCAATTATAAGGAAAAATTAATTTTAAAATTGTCTTCCCCTAATAATTGGTTCACTCAAAGCTTCATATGAAAAGTGTTCTTTTCCATCAAATGTGACAATCTTTAATTTCTCTAAGCCTGTGGATATTTACTTTGCAGTGTTGCAACAGTTTTCAAAACTAGAGATTCTAAATTCTATGAGGAATTCTAATAACTCCCTAACATGTTAATATCCATGTATACGACATGGCAGTAATTTACTGACCAAGTTTACTGTCTGAGCACTGCCATGTCCCGTCCTGACGCTTGGGCTGGAGAGTTAATGCTTGTGCGTTATGCCACCTGGACAGGTTCCAGGAGCAGATGGGTAAGCTGCCCTTCCACTGCAAATTCCCACGAAGAGCCCTCCCTCTTTCTTGGGGCTGCTGCCACCATTGCCAGCTCTAATCCTGGCTGACCCTCACTGCTGCACGTGTGCCTGTCAGGGCTGGGCAGCCAAGGCCAGCTGCTTGGTGCAGATGCTGACACTTGGCATAGTTCCTCTATTGGTGCTCCATCGTCCTATTGGTCTTCACTTACAAACCACAAGTTCGAAGATAAAATTATTACGAATTTCAAGATGACAAAGTGGAGCATTAAACCAAGCATAGGCCCCTGAGTGGCTGTCACGGGGCACACCTAGCAAACTTTCCCTGTCCAGTTTTACTCAAGGGTTTGCTGCCATACTGCCTTTAAATTCAGCTCTTCAGTATTTCCCTAAGATGAACTATTTGACCTCAATAGGGCCTGTACAATGTTTAGGGGGAGAGAGGTGGTGGTTTTCACACAGGTGTTCACTGAGTTCGTTTTAAAAATGTACACATTCTTAGTGGAGACTTGCATGAGGGGCCGTGGGGAAGCCCAGTTCCCTAGCGGTCAGAACTGTTGACTGTTGACTTAGGCTGGGCTTTTGAGACTGGCCTTTGCAGTGGACTTCAGTCAAATTACTCTGTTGATTTAGTTTGCTGTGTTCTATTGTTTATCTTTTAATTATCATTTGAATTTTGTGATTTTTCCTCCCTTTTCTCTTTTGGCTAAAGAGAACAGAGCATGGATTATTATTTAGTTCTGACTGCTGGTGACTTAATTGTGTATTCATACGTAGCCTACTGGTCCTCAATGCTAGTAAGCAGAGTTTTGGCACTTGCTGATACCATAGTTTCCCCCCTTAATTTTGTACCAATGTGAGAGAGATTTTTAAAGAAGAAAGTCAAGATGTCTGGCCGAGTTTGTGATTTTTTTCTTCTTTAAAACTGCAGTAGATGTTTTAGAGGAAGTTTCTCTAAATGCCTTTTGTCCTTGTTAAATGGACAGGGGTTGAAACACACAGTGTATATGAAAAGTAAAGAAGTCAGAGTAAACATAGAGATCCCAGTTTACACTCAGTTGCTTCTTTGCCTCCCGTGGTGCACTTCCTATATTGTAAAATGATTTTTTCAATGAACTAGAATTATGGCTACTGCTTCATCCTCCTCTTATCTCCTTACCCTTGGCCAAAGGTACTTGTGTCAGAACTTCCTGCTGTGCCACAGCCGTTGCTGTGACAGGAATACGTTACAGGTGAACAAGGTATTGATTCCCTCTGTCCACAGGGTGGCCTGGTAGGACCTGGACCTGGAACATTCAGAGCTTCTGGGCAGATCGTCTCTGACTAAGAGTGTACTCCTCCTCCATTTACCCTAATATGCTATATAAACATCATTTTCTTGGACACCATGACATGAAAAAGGCTTGGAAGTATTGCCCTTTAAACGTCAAATTAAAACTCACAAAGAAATGAGATTCCATATTTAAAGTTAATTTTTATTTATGTAATCAGTATTGTCTTTGTTCTTTTTCAGTGTTTTCTCCTAAGCTTATTTAAAGTACATATAAGAAGCGGAAAATATACTGATGAAAATAAGAAATATTAAGAGTCTAATTACTATATATATTACAATATTGTAGTCTAATTACTTTTCTTCCAATTATTGTGTTAATAAGAGCCACATTTTTTTTAATAAATGAGGGCTGTGACCCTTAAAAGATAAATTATCAAGCGCTAGGTGCTTAGATTGTTTTACCTCCATACTTCTTGAGTGGAGGGTTTCACTGTAAAAGAAGGAAATTATACCAGTCTATTTAGCATCCTAATATTAGAAAAGTTTCAACTCTTTATCATACTTTTGATGAAAACAAAGCAGGCCTATTTGATTACCTTGATTCTTTTTGTGACAATAGAAATTTTCAAATGTACCCTAGCAACACAGAGATTATAAGCAAAACATATTTCAAAGAGATGTGTAACCCAAGAGGAAGTACTGGGTTTTGATATTGGTTGGTACAGAGAGGCAACTTTTGTTTCCCCCAAATCTTTTGATATACGAGGTAGTACGTTTAATTGAGTTCATTGTGTTTCTGTGCATTTATTTTAGTAAAAAAAAAGTGGATATATAAAATTTTAGATAAATTGTAAGTAGTCATTTACAAAAAGTGCATTGGAGTATAAAAGGTAGCAAATCTACATTAGTAGTCATAATGACTATAATTGCCAGATCTGTGTATTCTGTTCATCTGAGAGGGGCAGGAACTTGAGCCTCATCTTATTTTATGAGTTGTAAGTCGCTTATCAGAAGTATTTCTTACTAGCTACTTGTAATGACTTACGCTGTTACACTTTATCTGCTTAGAATTTTTAATGGCAGTATATTTACTTCTTCAATATTTGAATATGGAAAGTGTAAGTAAGGTAGAATATCCCCTTGATGGCAAATAAAGTAATTCACATCTTTACTCACAGCTGCAGTGGTGAGCTGCCCTCTCCTGGTCATCTGCGCCTTCTAGAAGGTCATCTGTGCCTTCTAGAACTCCCAGTGGGTCAGGAAAATCACTTTTTGCCCAATAAATAGATGTTTTAATTGTCTTTCATACCAACACTGTCCTATTTTGTGATTCTGCAATATAAAGCGCTGTTGTAGCTTTTTACTTTTCATGTCTTAGAAAAAGACATTGTTGACAGAAAAGATGGGACCATCTTCTTTGTCCTGCATGTTCTCGTAGGCATTCTTCCTACCTGAGATTTTTGCCCATTACTTCATTGTTAATGGACACAATCTATGTTATTCCTTTGTTTACTAATTTTTTAAGATTCACTTTGAAGGTGTTCCTTAATATGTACATCCCTCCCTGGGGAAAGAGATGTTCAAAACTACCTTAAATAAGTAGATTAACCAAGATGCTCTTTTCATGGAAGATATTTCATATATATTCTTAAAGATGGACATCAAATGTTTCCCAACTCGGGGAATTAATACTTCCATTTTATAAAGGAGGAAACTGTGCAAGTTTTCAGTTTTAATTTCGCGTCAGGGATGAGTTCACTAATGATCTTTTATTAAAACCAGTGCTTCTGTTTTTAGTTTTTAATTCTAGATTCTTCATGTGTATTTTTTATAAGCCCATCCTTACTTATTTTTACACCCTGGCCTGTTGGGCCTTTTGGATTAGCATTAACTTTGGTTCTCACCAAAACTATGATACAAGATTATTTAAAAGAATACATTTTAGAATTTCACTTCCTTGTTGAAAAATAGCAGTTTCTCCCTGCCTTTTTTCTTGATTTACCAAGGGATCTCTCTCTATACTCTTGTACTTAGGTATTTTTTAAAATGGGAAGAAAAAAGAATCCTCTGGCTTTTACTGTATTTCCTAGTTAAATCTGTAGCTTGCTACTTATTGATATTTCTATTAAGGATTCATATAAGACTTTTTATGACATGTCATCTCTAAAATGTTTATGCATTTTAATAGCTGTATGTCTCATTCTTTGTTAAAGAAGATAATATCATATATTTTCCTAAAAATCCTGTTGTTGAAGTCAAAAGACTAGAGGTGGAAATCTTTAAACCTTTTCATTTATTGCTCATTTTACCTTTCAGACAATTTGGTGTAATTTTATTTTTTAATTGACTCTTTTCATTGTATATTACAAATATACATTTGGAGAACACTATAGGTACAAAGACTAATATGGGTATGTGAAGGATCCTTCTGAAATTAGCTAGAATTTATTTCCACCAGAACAAAAAGACAGCCAATAAGCTCAGATCTGAAAGATTTTAGGACCCTAAGTGATACTTAAAAATTGTTTATGAAACAAAACATTGAAAGATTAACTTTTAAATGTAGAAAATAAAGTCAAAATTGTGGGAAGTAATTACCCTCAACAGGAGCCAGATCATTTGCCACCTCATCCCCCAACCAGTCTGTTTTGTCTCCGTAAAGATATAGATAGATAGATAGATAGATAGATAGATAGATAGATAGATAAGATCTGTCCTGAACTTGGTGACCATGGATGAATGAGAGCCCAGGAGTCTTAGTCTCCTTCCATATGAGATATGCCTTCCATAAAACCTTAAAACTTATAAAATCTCTCTACTTATCATTGATGATGAACAAATGATTTTGAACATTTCAACACTGATTTTGAGCCCCAGGTATGTCACTTACAAGTTGTATGACAAACTTGCCCAGTTTCCTCCTTTATAAAATGGAAATATTAATTCCCAGAGGGGCACCTGGGTGACTCAGTTGGTAGAGCTTGTGACTCTTGATCTCAGGGTCATGACTTTAAGCCCCAAATTGAGTGTAGAGCTTACTGTTTAAAAAAAAAAAAAAAAAAAAAAAAAAAAAAAAAAAAAGAACGTTAAAAGCATTTTATAGACTGTTAAATGGCATACAAGTAGAAAATGGTATTACTTGTAATATAAAGATGCACTTAAATTTTTTTTTAATCAGTAACATTACCAAAGGGGAATAAAGGTTATTATAGCCCTTGCTAAACTAGACTTATACAAGACTTAATTTTTTCTTCTCATAAACACCTAATTACATTTTTGTGTCATACTTGTGTACCAATAAAGATTTTTGTCTTTCTTTGTGGAGGATAGTATCTTTTATTCAATATGCTGCATTTTCTATTGTATACTGCACGTAGACCAAAACATGGTGTAAATATTAAAAATTTTTTCTTTATTAAATCTTACTTCCAGAGTACAAAGGACTAGAAAAGTAGACATTACATATATTAGTCTTTATTTTACCGGTGTTCTTACCTGACATTCTTTTTTTTTTTTTTTTTTTTTTAATTTTTTTTTTTTAACGTTTATTTATTTTTGAGACAGAGAGAGACAGAGCATGAACAGGGGAGGGGCAGAGAGAGAGAGGGAGACACAGAATCTGAAACGGGCTCCAGGCTCTGAGCTGTCAGCACAGAGCCCGACGCGGGGCTTGAACTCATGGACCGCGAGATCATGACCTGAGCCGAAGTCGGACGCTTAACTGACTGAGCCACCCAGGCGCCCCACTACCTGACATTCTTAATTGATAGTTTTGGGATGTAAGTTCTTTCTTGTAAGTACAGAATTACCACCATAAATTTCAAGCAGGAACTAGATCTTTGTCTCACTTTTTATTGCTTAGGAACCCTTCAGAAATAATGCACTTTTCTTTGGATCTCTCCATGGCAGTTAGACTTGAACTCTCAGCAGAGAAGACCTTGCCTGTGACAAGGAATGTTAAAGCCATATGTTTGAGGTGTAAGACTAGGTTCTTCTAATGTTTCGAAATTAACTTAAAACAAGCTTTGATATGTGCATTCCTGCATTTGAGTTTATATTTCTGAACTTATGTATGTGTGTCACAGTGTAACATATAGGGTAAATTTGGTAGTCTAGGAAACCTGTATCCCATCAGGAGAGAAAACAGATGTTCTTCCTCCTGGTAAAGAACTGCAGCTATCTATTTAGCAATTATGAATCTCTTCCCTAGATAATACCCTTGAGAAAGTGTTTCAGCAGGCAGGATCAAGAAGCACACAATTCATTTTTTTACTGTATGGGACTGAATGTTCTTACATTTGCCCTCTTCTTTTTATGCCTTCAGTTTTAAAAAAGGTAGGTGGAAAGCTCAATTTGAATCACCTTACAGGACTAAATTTTTTACTTCTTAGGATCAGTGAATAGGAGGCATTGTCGAAGATCGTAAAAGAAAGTTTCCCATTCCTCCAACCCCCAATCTAGTTCATCCTAGTTGTTTCTAGATGTGCTTTTATTTACCATTTTCTGATTTTGAGTTGTTTTGATTGAAATGGTATTATCCAAGTCTTGCAGTATGTTTCTCTGAAAAGAGCCAAATCCTGTCAATTCTACTTAGATAATGCCCTGATCTTTTTCCTTCCCTGTGTTACCTGCTGTGGTTGAAATTCTAATCTTTTACCTTAGACTGTTATAATAATAGTCTGTCATTTTGCTACCTCTCCCTGTTTCCTTCCCTTCCTTCCACATTACTATTGGACTGATCCTAAAATAGTGATCTCATCATGGCTTTCACTTTTACAAAGACCTTCTTCAGTGTTCAGTGGCTCCCCGTTACCTATAAAATTAAGCATAGCGTGTTCAACGTAGAATTTAAGGCCCTCAGTTACCTGCCCTTAGCTATTTTTCTAGTCTTTATGCCGTAGCACTCTTTCCCATGAACCAAACTGCATGATTTTTCCATATTTCACTGCTTCTTTGCCCATCCTAAAATCAGGCTTTTTTGGGGGGTGCCTATCTTTCTCTGTCTTTATATCCTTCCCATATCCCTGCATATTGAAATTTTATCCCTTCCTCAAGATCTTGCCGTAATGCCACTGTTTTTTAAAGTGAGATTTTGGAACTGTTTCTCTACAGAAATATGGTGAAAATATACTTAATTCCATTGCTAAGCTAAGAAGGTTTAACTTATCTCATTTATATAGTTCACCTGAGAAAACAGGAATGACCTTTCCAAATGCCTAATATGTAAAGTTTCACTGCCATATTTAAGAAGACGTTTTTTACAGGAGCATGTCAGAATGCACTTTTATTACAATGAAGGGAAATCAGAGTGTTTTCATATGATTTAATTATAGATTGATAGAAAAACTACAAAATGACAGATTAATATTTTTTCAGGTAAGACATATATTAGAAACTATATTCCCAAAATTATGAGTAATATTGAGCAAGTTAATAAATTCACCATCTTACAAAAGAGACTTTGTAGATTCCAAACAAGAGAATTAGAAAACTTTGAGTATGATATGGGTAGAATATCTTTCCTATTATATGCAATGAAATAAAACTCCTAACCAATGCATGCGTTTTTCTAAAGGTAGATTCTGCCTACCATGTTGCTTAGGACACATAATAGAAAATGTTAGTCCCAATAGCTTGCACCCAAAGCAAAATTCAGAGCTAAACAAAGCTGTACTATTGCACAACTCTAAGAGGTCCTCTTGACTTGTAATTCATGTAAATATCCATAGAGCAATATATACCCTATTCAGAGAGGAAAAATTCTGATTAGAGCATGTGAACTAATAAAGACCTATGGGTCCTTTAATTTAGGAGACTTTTCTAATTGGGAAGAAATGTAGTTCTGAACCTTAGGCAGACTTCAAAATCTCCGTGCATCTGCACATAACATTTTCGGTGGTACCACCAGTCATAGGAACCATTGAGTTTTCCATACATGACACGGTAACCAGCTCTCAAACTGGAGTGAAAGAATAACTGGCATACATGTATTCTGTAGAGGGCAGATGTTTACAACCATCAGTAGAGAGGAGGAAACCCTCCCTCAGAAACCTTAGAGCAGCAGTTTGACATTGGGAAATTGGAATTCCATGGCCATCTTTGTCACTTAATGTGCTTACATTCCATTTCTAAACATCCAGCCCAACATTTTCTTATTTTGTGGGTTGAATTTTTCTTTCTTTTTAGCTTTTTATTTTGAAATAATTTTAAACTCAAAAAATAATTTAAGACTTAGAAAAAAAATCTCTTATCTTTTACCCGGCTTCCCCAGTTGTTAACATATTAGCTTCCATAGTACAATTGTCACCATCAGGAAATTAACAGTGATAGAATACTATTAACTAATCTACCAGAATTTATTCACATTTGTCAAGTTTGTCATATTCTTTTTCTGGGCCCAGATTGATCTAGGATCATACATTACATTTAATGGTTATAACTTTATAGTCTCTTTTTAATCTGGGATAGTTACTTAGTCTTTCTTTGTTTTTAATAACCTTGTCACTTTTAAGAGTACTAGCCAGTTATTTTACAAAATGTCTTTCAATTCGGGTTTGTCTTAATGTTTCCTCATGATTAAATTCCAGCTATGCTATTTTGGCAGAAACGCCATGGGAGTTGTGTCCTTCTTGGAGGCATACCGGTAAATAGGATAAAGTCTCATTACAGAAAACATTTTTCTTCTAATATTGAGAAACTGAAAGTTTAAATACCAGTAAGCCTTAAATAGTTTAAAAAATGTATCCTGCAAATTCTAGGAATATATAATTGTGTTTCTGAGAGATAAGATTAATGATACAGGAAGTATATTCGATTTCCCTGCTTTCTGTTCATGAAAAAGTTACCCACCATTTTGTTTTCTATAGCAAAGGTAATGGGAATTTTCCCATTTATTGCCCAGAAGATATGATAGGAATATATTGGAAAATACGATTTGTAATTAATCAATAAAAGGTAAGATCCTGACAGGAGAGGGACCTCATCTCATTTAACAAAAAAATTGTTTCATTGACATTGAAACAGTATGATAGGCAAATCAATTATTGATAGTTCCTCTAGAAGTATCTGGTTAGAAAAAAAAAAAAGAGGATAATTATTCTGTCTTTAGAAAATGACGGTTCATTTGTTCCTTTACCTTATCATGTAAGAAGAGTAGATAACATATTTTAATTCTCAGGTCACATCAGATGTTGAAAAGGAATTAAACCACATTCAGGGAAAAACACCCTTACTTCTACTAATTTCTTTGAAGAAGGATTTTAATCTTTAGTTTGTATAGTCTCTACTAAATACAAACATTTCTAATCCTTCTTGAAAAATGAGATGTTTTGCTTGCAGATTACTCTGAGAGCCTGTTTCCTATTATTTTAAATGGGAAAAACTTCAATGCATTATATCCCAAACCCCCAGTTTTCTAAAATATAATGAAATGCCTGCATCTATGAAACACATTATTATGCTGGAAAGTAAATGCAAAACTAAGCATCCTGATAATCAAACAGGTAATATACTTGTTAACAAATGGTTGCTTTTTATGTAGTAGCATGTACAGCTTGTATGCCCTACCATAGACGATATGTTTATATATTGTAAAGTTACATCAAACAATACACAGCAATAAATAAATTTGTTAGAAAGTAATGCAGATAAAAGTTTACTGTGAAAAAACAAGGCAATTTTCTGTAATAAATTGTCACTCAAGGAAGGTGGAACTTGAACAAAGTTAAGAAGGAGAATTGGAATTAGCCATTTTCACTTGTTATAAGAAGTGGTGGTGTGGCCACAATGGGCAGAGAAGCAGAAAACTGTTTCAGACAAACTGTGAAACCCAGATGAGCTCATGTACAACTGTAGTCTTCTAAACAGGAAGGTTTTGATAAATCATTGGGGGAGCTAACTAGTGCTTTAGGGTAAACGTTGCCAAATGGAGCTTTACATTGTTGTTGTGACATTTGTGTATCTCTTTATGGTGTTCCTGATGTTCTACCAGTTGTGTTTTGAGGGTAACTGGAGACTTTTAACATACGTACTGAGTTTGGGGAAATCAAATGTTTCCACACAATTATTGGTCAAAAAACATTGTGTTGAAAGAGAGAGATGTTCTACCCAGACACATTCCAAATTAAATGTGTACCCGTACATTTAATTTGTTCATTGAGACACAGTTTGGAAAGGCTTTGGGAAATAGGTCATAATGTTCATTAATCCTCAATAGGTCTTGGCTAAGATAATCAGTGTAACATCAAAGAAGTCTGTGGCCATCTATTTTGATACTTAGAGACAGAGCTAATCATTTCATGATTGAAATGCAATGAATCTAACCTAGCTTACTGTTGTGATCATGTTACTAGCCAAACATATACTCGGACCTAGAATGCTCTTTCATTTTCTACTCCTTGTCTTTAGCATTTCCCCTTGCTAGAAATGTTCTTACCTTTTTTTGCTTTTTGATCCCTAGTCACCAAATTGCGTCTTCTTGAAGAGGGAGATTTCCTCTTTGATCACATCAACCCAGGTCTATTTCTCTGAACCTTATTAGCATTTCTGGAAGGGTACTGTTGTTCATGTAACTTTCTCCTGTACTGGTTTTGTCTTTATCCTTTTGTGTATGTTACTTTGTGCCTTAACTTGATTGTAAGTTCCTTAGAGCAAGATCCGTGTTTTAGACTTTTTGCCCCCATAGTGCTTGGCACAGAGTCAAAAACATAGCAAATTCTTTGTGAATGTTTTGTGAAAACCCTTGGAATCTCATGAAACAAACAGGCTACCATTATAAGATAATGAGTTTACTGATGAACCATATTTCCCCACCTGGTCAATAAGGTAAGGTACATACACGTTCTAGACCTATCAGGTGTTTATTTGCAGAGAAACAGGGAGAAGTAAACTTCTTAAATCATCAGTGCCCTCCTAAACCCTGTCCTCACATCAAAAAATTAACAGAATTGGGGCGCCTGAGTGGCTCAGTCGGTTGAGCGTCCGACTTCGGTTCAGGTCATGATCTCACAGTTCGTGGGTTCGAGCCCCGCGTCAGGTTCTGGGCTGACAACTCAGAGCCTGGAACCCGCTTCGGATTCTGTGTCTCCCTCTGTCTGCCCCTCCACTGCTTGCACTCTGTCTCTCGCATTGTCTCAAAAATAAATAAACATAAAAAAATTTTTTTTTTTAAATCAACAGAATTTCTATTGCTTCAAAGGGCTATCCCTGTTCTCTTAATCATGAAACTGTATAGTTGTAATTCTGGCATCACCTTCAATACTTCATTCATTTGGTCTTTCAGCGCATGTATTAAGTACCACTGTGTGATAGCCTGGGGATGCAAAATGAACTGCACTGCTATGAAAGAAAGATAAAACAGCCAAGGAACTATTTCATGGGTGATATTTAAGCTGAAATCTAAAAGATGAGTAAGAATTACCTAGTTGTAATAGTGGGAGTAATAGTGTTTTGAGCCTAGGAAATAACATGTGCAAGCCTCCTCTGATGGAAGGGATAGTAGCTTGTTTGCTGTCTTGAAGACAGGCCAGTGTGACTAGAAGGCTGAGAGAGAGCATGTTGGGCTAATATGAGACTGGAAACATCAATAAAGATCAGAAACTGAAGACATTGTAGGCCACTTTTAAGGTTTTTGGTCTATATTTGTAAAGCAGTTGGAAATTACTGAAGTGGGTGAAACAGGGGTTATAGGATCAGATTTGTATTTTGAAAAGATCTCTAAGCTGCAGGATGGAGAATTGGTCAGAGGACCTGGAGTAGATGCAGAACAGTTAAGAAGCGATTTAGCAGTTACAGGAATGAAATGTTGTCTGCAGTTAGTGATGTGGCAGTGGGGAGAAAGAACTGAATTCGATAAAATTTTAGAAATTAAAGTCAACAGAACTTGGTGAAGAATTCTATATGGGAGATGAGGGAGAAGAAGACAACCAGAACAGTTCTCAGGTTTCTGACTTGTGTGCTCTTTGTATGGGTGCACGTATACAAAAATAGGAAACACTGAGAGATGGCCAGTTTTAGGAGGATGAGTTTAGTGAGGCACATGTTGAGTTTGAAGGACCTAGGCATTTGGATTTATAGCAATGGTTAGATCAAGGGAGGTTTATATGTGATTATAAACACTGATAGTCTCATGTAGACTTTATTGCTATCAAGGGATAGTATAGAGCTGTATTGTCTAATATGGTAGCCACTAGTTTTAAGTACTTGGAAAGTGGTTGATCAGAATTGAGATGTAGTCTAAAGACAGTGTGAAAAAAGATTGCAAAGCATATCATGAATTTTCCATATTGATAACGTGTTGATAATTATCTTTTAGCTATATTGGGCTAAATAAAATATATTATTAAAATTAACTTAACCTGTTTTTATTTGTTTCCTATATCTACTAGAAACTTTAAAATTAATCTGTCTCACCTTTGTGACTTGCATTATGTTTCTGTTGGACAATACTGGTATAGGAAGCAGGTTTAGGATTGGGACTTGAGTATTCCAACATTTAATATCTCTGTATTATCAGACTGGTTAGGTTCTTGACATTGTTATTAGAAAAGATTCAGATTTAGATTTATGTGGTACACATAAATCACAATGCTGAAAAGGCCTCCCAGGGAGTTTTACATGCTTCAAAATACAATTTTTTTCTTTTTTCTCCCCACCTCCTTTCTAAAGAAGTTGTCACTGAAAGCCGTTTCCAATAAGAACAACAACAACAAAAAAGGAGGTGGGGAGAAGCACCATTGATTTTATTTCTATTTGATTCTGAAGAAACAGAGATGACTCTAAAATTCAAGAATTTTAAAGAAATACTTAACATATAGTGTCAGTCACAAGACCTGTACCTTGATGTACCCGAAGAAAGGATGTTTGGTTACTTCAGAGAGGAATTTTCCCTTCAAAGAAGTTATTGGAGCTAACAATGAAAAAAGAATAGTGTGAGCACCACCATTTTGCAACTCCTAATGAAATAATAGATTTTTTAAAAAAGTGTTTATTTATTTATTTTGAGAGATTGAGAGCATGAGCATGCACATGCAAGCAGGGGTGAGGGAGAGAATCCCCAGCAGGGCTTGAATGCTTAACTGACTGAGCCACCCAGGCACCCCTGGAATCAATAGATTTGAAGAATTATCAGTGGGGCACCTAGGTGGCTCACTCAGTTGGGGATCTGACTCTTGATAGTGGCTCAGGTCATGATCTCACAGTTCATGGGTTCGAGTCCCCATGTTGGGCTTTGCACTGACAGCACAGAGCCTGCTTTGGATTCTCTCCCTCTCTTTTTGCCCCTCCCCTGCACATGTTCTCTTTCTCTCAAAATAAATGAACATTAAAAAAAAAAAAAGAATTATCAACGGCTCTAGTTTGACAAAAAGAGACAACTGAACTTTATGCGCCTCCTCAAAGAAGAACACAATGCTTTCCTTGAAGTATAATTTATTCCCCCAAAATAAATAAATAAAGTCTGAATGTGATCAAGCTTTTAGATCTAACTACCAGTTTATAAGAAATAGGAAGAATATGATACCATGAAGATATAGTACATTCAGCAAAATCCAGAATGTGGGAAACTCTACAGTATAAATTACCTTATTTTCTGAATAAAATAATTGCAAGGAAAAGGGGAGAGGTGGAAAGAATAGAGAAAATATGGGAGGGAGAACCTGTAGGTTCATAGAGATCTAAAAGATATTAATTTATTACAATGGGCATTTTGGGAGATCTTAAAAAATATATGGGATAATTATGGAAATTTGAACACTCATGAATATTTGATTAATTATGGTTGGTTCTTTTAAAATATGATACTAGTATTACAGCTAATTTTTTTAAATAAGTGTTTTTAATGTTTATTTATTTTTGAGAGAGAGACAGTGCAAGCAGGGGAGGGCAGAGAGACAGGGAGACACAGAATCTGAAACAGGCTCCAGACTCTAAGCTTTCAGCACAGAGCCCGATGCAGGGCTTGAACCCATGAACCGGAAGATCATGACACTTAACTGACTGAGCCACCCAGACACCCCGGTATTACAGCTAAGTTTAAAAAGGACCTTATCTTTTAGACATAGTATGCTGAATTTTTATAGATGAAATGATACCATGTCCAGGATTTGCTTAATAGTAATTCAGTAAGAGATCAGGGGAAGTAGTGAGGGATATAGATGAAATAGGATTGGCTGTGAGTTAATAATTGTTGAAGCAGGATCTATGGGTGTTTTAATACTGTCTTCTTAACTTTTGTATGTTAGAAATTTTCCAGAATAGCAAAAAGACAAGAAAGAAAATACAGGGCCTGGGTAGGTCAGTCGGTTAACCGTCCAACTCTGATTTGGGCTCAGGTCATGATTTCACAGTTCCTTGGATCAAGTCCTGCCTTGAGGTCCACACCTACTTGGAATTCTCTCTCTCCCTCTCTCTCTGCCCTTCCTCTGCTCATTCGTGATACAGAGCTGGACACAGCGGTTGACCTCATGACCATGAGATCATGACGTTTGCCGAAATCAAGAGTCAGAAGCTTAACTAACTGAGCCACCCAGGCGCCCCTCTCATTCATTCATTTTTATTCATTCACATTTAATATTTTAGTATTCTGTTGTACAGAAGTACCACTAATGTATCCATTCTCTTATTGATGGGTAATTAGATTGTTAGAAAATTTTGCAGTTACAAATAAAGCTGTTGGGTATGTGTTTATGCATATTTCTTTTTTTTTTTAATTTTTTTTTAACGTTTATTTATTTTTGAGACAGAGAGAAACAGAGCATGAACAGGGGAAGGGCAGAGAGAGAGGGAGAC
Source organism: Panthera tigris (assembly GCF_018350195.1). NCBI lineage: Eukaryota > Metazoa > Chordata > Mammalia > Carnivora > Felidae > Panthera > Panthera tigris. The sequence goes on from NC_056672.1 coordinate 58,369,077, forward strand.
ACAGAATCTGAAACAGGCTGCAGGCTCTGAGCGGTCAGCACAGAGCCCGACGCGGGGCTCGAACTCACGGACTGTGAGATCATGACCTGAGCCAAAGTCGGACGCTTAAGCGACCGAGCCACCCAGGCGCCCCTATGCATATTTCTTGATGTAGGTACCTGAAGGTTTCTCTAGAACAGAGGTTGGCAAGCTGGCCCACAGACCAACTGCTTGTTTTTGTAAATAAAGCTATAATGAAACATCCATGCCCATTTATGTATATATTGTTTATGACTACTTTTGGCTACAGTGGCAGAGTTGAGAAGTTGGGAGGCCTTATGACCCATAATCTGGCCTTTTAAGAAAAATTATTTGACCCTTCATTTTAGAAAGTGTAGCTAGGAGTAGAATTACCTGGCCATCTGGTAGTCTTCAGCTTTATTAGATTTTGCAAAGTATCCTGCAGGCATAATTATGAGTTCTTGTTCACCTACCTTCCAGTCAGTATTTGGTATTGTCAGAATTTTTTTTTACAGCTGTATCTCATTGTTTACATTGCTGATTCTCTGCTTACTACTGAGGTTGTACATTATTTCATGTTTATTGAATCTTACATCATTCTTCCATCTTTTTCTGTTGATTGCCTGTTCATATTGTTTGCCCATTTTTCCTATGTGTTGTCTTTTTTTCCCCCTTACTGTGGGAATTTTTTATTTCTTCTAGATATGATCTCTTTGTTCATAATATGTATGACTGATACTTCCTCCCAGTCTGTGGCTTCTCTTTTAACTTTAATTAATGATGTCTAAAAAAAAAGCAAAAACACATTTACCATTGTTCATACACATATTCCATTGTTCATAATTAATGATGTCTTAAAAAACAAAAACAAAAAAAATTAGAAATAATTCTAAATTTACAGAAAGTTGCAAAAATAAAAATAGTACAAAGAACACCTGTATACTTATTATCCGTATTCACTTATTGTTTACATTGTACTCCATTTGCTTTATTAATCATTTGTGTGCTTGCTTACAAATAAATGTGTGTTTATATGATGGATGTATATGTTTATGTATGTGTGCATGCATAAATGCACACAATTTGAGCCATTTGAGGGTAAGCTGTATACATCATACCTGTCCCTTTTCCCCTAAATACTTTGGTGTATACTTCCGAAGAACAGAGATAGTCTTACATGCCATAATACAGCTGTCAACTTCATAAATTTTTGCTGATATAATTTTATCTAAATTACCAACTATACTAGTTTCTTCGTGATGTCATTTCATATGTAAAAGTTTTACATTTTGATGTAGTCATTAGTCTTTTTCTTAATAGTCTGTTCTTTAAAAATCCTTCCTATCTCTGAGATTTTAAAATATATGTATTCTATATTTTTTATACAATTAATTTTTTAATGTTTATTTATTTACTTTGAGAGAGAGAGCACAAGCAGGGTAGGGGCAGAGAGACTGGAAGAGAGGGAATCCTAAGCAGGCTCCACACTGTCAGCGCAGAGCCAGACATGGTTCTCGATTCCACAAATCATGAGATCATGACCTGAGCCAAAATCAAGAGCCAGATGCTTAACCAACTGAGCCACCCAGGCACCCCTACAATTTAAAAATTTTTTGTTTTCCATATCTAGAACTTTAATCCACTTGGAAGTTGTTTGTATGTGGTAAGAACTGAATTCCAATTTTGTTTTTTTCCCATTGTCTCAGCACCATTTATTGAATAAACCACCCGTTTGCTATGAACAACACCTATATCGTACATCAAGTTTATGACTGCCAAGTCTTTCTTTGGGCTACATCTATTCATGTACATGGACCACATTGTTTTAAGTATAAGAGCTTTATACTAATTATTGACATCTAGTTGGGCAAGTCTTCTCTAGCGTCTTCTTTTCAAAGTTAACATCAGCTGCGATGGTTGTATAGCAAACAACTCGTGTAATCATCAGCTAGTCAAAATATAGGATATTACAGCACAATGAAGCCCTCAGTATGCCCCTCCTTGGTCATAACCTTTGTCCTCTTTCAAGAGTTAACCTGAACTTTTGTGATACTTTTCTTGATTTTCTATACAGTTTTATTACTGCTATATGCCCTAAGCTATTTGTCTAGATGTGCCTGTTTTTGAAGTCTATATTCATGGACTCATAAAGATACATATTTTTGTATATGTTTGCCTTCCTTTATATAACATGTAGTTGTGCTTCATTTTTTTTTTTTATTATGTTTGTTTATTTTTGAGAGAGAGTGGGTGTGCATGCGTGGGGCAGACAGAGGGAGACAGGATCAAAACAGGCTGCTGTTAGCTCAGAGCCCAATGCAGGGGCTTGAACTCGGGAGCTGTGAGATCATGACCTGACCCAAAGTCTGACGCTTAAGAGACTGAGCCACCCAGGCGCTCTTGTTAATTTTTTAATTGATGCAGATTATTTCATTGTATGACTGTGCCAGAGTTTATCAGTTCCACTGTAAGTGGATAGTTTGGCTATTGCTAAAAGTATGGCTTTTAATGTGTGTGTTTTGTGTTTCTTTCACATATATACCTAGAACTGGAATTGCTTTGTCCTATGGTATATATATCCTGCACTTGAGTAAATAATGACAAATTCTTTTTCCAAAGATGCTGTACCAATTCATATTTTAACCAACAGTATATGAGAATTCCCATTGTCTGTATTCTTGCCAGTGCTTGATGTTGTTAGTGTTCTTTATCTACTTTGGTAGGTGGTTTTATTGTGGTTTCAATATGTATATATACCTGATAACTAAATGAAGTCAAACTATTTATGTTTCATGTTTATTAGTCACTTAGGTGGCCTCTTTTATGAACGGCCTATTTCAAGCCTTTTTCTAGTCTTTCTGTTTATTTGTCTTATTAACTTGTAAGGGTTTATTATGTCTTCTGGATGTGAAACATTTATGTATTGAGTAGATGTCTCCTCCCACTCCATGGCTTGCTTTTTCACTCTCTTAATAGAGTATTTTGTTTTGTCTTTTGATGAACAGAAGTGCTTGATTTTATTGTCAAAAATTATTAAATTCGAATGCTCTACCACTTACCTATGGTATGACCTTGACCAGCTTTGAGCTTTAGTTTACTTATCTGTAAATAGTTGGTAATAATATCCATGTCATAGGGTAATTGAGAAGATTAAATGAGATAAAACACTTATTATAGAGCTTTTCACCTAGCAGTCCCTCAATAGATGTTAATTGCCTTCCCCATCATTTAGGGTGCTCATTTTCATACTGTCTTTTGGGAAATTGGGTAGTATTCATGAGCTATTTGCAAATGAATGTTTTGGAAATTAGAATCTCATATAATTATCCCAGGAATTTAGAAGATGGCCTAAAATAGTAAATCATAATTAATTTGCCCAGAGAACTAAAATGTAACATTTTCTCTGATGAAAAGGATTTATACCCAATATGGGACCCTTGAATAATAAAACTCATGACTGGAGTATCTTATCCAGAAAATGAGAAGCTGTAGTTAAAAAACAATCTAAACCCTATACATAATGCAACATTATCTTAAAACTAAGGGTAGATCTCTTTGCCTCCAAGAAGAAAGCAAGGTTTCTTAAATGATGAGAAATTGCTAATCACTCCAGCCCAAAGTACTTTCCCCTTCCTAGGAACTTCTTGATGCTTATTGATGATTTTCATTTTGCCCTATTCTGTCATTCCATTCATTCAACAAATACTTACAGAGCACCTCTTATTATATATCAAACCCTAAGCTAGGTGAAAGGGACAAAACACTGAAAAGCACAGACTCTGTTGTTGCCTGAATGGAGCTAAAAAGAGCAGAAGATTTTTGTTTTTTTTAAGGTTATAACATCATGCCGATAAAAGCAATCCCAAAGTTCTGCTTCTGGTAATGGCAGAATTGTTCATAATAGACCAGCCTTCCCAAAGATAATTAAACTCTAGACAAGATATTATACTATAACTGTTACATATAAAATATAAATTTATATACACATACATATCACTTTAAAGCATACTTTAATACCTTAAAACATAAAATTTCTGAAGGTATTAGAGACCAATCAAAAGCTGACAGAAACTGATAGGGAGTCAACACTATAAATTAGTGTTAGATGAGTTTCCTGTTTTTATGGCTTTTTGCCTGAGCAATAACTAATTGATATAACATGGGAGTGGCTAGAACTCAGAAAGAAATTCATACTGGCTTTAGGAATCAGAAAAGGATGGCTGCTGCAGCTGCTGAAAAGTGAAAAGGAATTCACAGAGGGAGAAGCCCAAATTATGCATATGATAAGCATTTGCCAAATCTTTGATCCTTGAATAAACATCAGCTCTCTTTAAAGGAACATAACAGAATCCATAGTTTACAAAGTGTAATTCACAAATTCCAGGATACAACCCCAAATCACCAGAAATATGAAGAAACTGGAAATTCTGATGCATGCTCAAGAAAAAGCAGTAAGTGGACTCTGGGATGATGACCCAGAGGTTAGAATTAGCAGATGAGGACTTTAAAGCAGTTATTTTGACTATGTTCAAGGGTATAAAATATGCATATAGTGAAATAATAGTCATGAAGTCTTAGGAGAGAAATGAAACTATAAAAGAGAACTAAATAGAAATTCTAGACCTGATGAAAAGTATAGTATCTGAAATAAAAGTTAACTGAATAAGGTTAATAGCAGACTTAAAATGTGAACTTTTCCAAAATTATCCAATCTGAAAAACAGAAAAAAAAATATTCATAAAATAAGTATAAAAGGGCAGTCCTTCAGTGACCCATTGAACAATATTAAAAGACCTAAAACGTAACATTGGAGTTCTAGGAGAGGAGAAAGAAAATGGGCAGATAATATATTTAAAGAGATAATGGGAGAGAGCTCCCCAAATTGGTGAAAGATAAAATTATACATTTTTAATAGACTCATAGTCAGATTGATGAAAACCAAAGATAAGAAAAAATTTAAGAGTGGAAAAGATAAGATACATTAAGAGTAATAAGCATGTGAAAACTGGAGTGGTCATGTTAATATCAGGTAAGTAGACTTTGAGACAAAGAGTAGTACCAGAGATAAACAAGGACATTTCAGAAAGAGAATCAAGTCATCAGAAAAAGCATAAAATCAAACAGACCTTCAAAATAGACAAAGCAAAATTCGACTGGTTTAAAGGAAGCCTACAATCAGATTTAATACCTGCTCCTTTGTCAGTAATTGATAGAAATACTAGATTTAAAAAAAATTAATGAGGACATAGAAGGTCAGAATAATAGTCACCCACCTTGACCTAATTTACATTTATAGACCATAAAACCCAGTAATTGCAGAATATGTATTCGTTTCTAGCATACATGGAACATTCTAAAAAGGCTTTCAGGTTCTTCCTTTTGCTGAGCTCTTTCTCTATACCATCATCTCCATCAACTGCCTCATCTCACCTACCTTCAGTCCCATCTCTCCCTGGCTCAGGAATCTGTTTTGAGTTCCCTCTTGAATTTTTATCACCTGTTTATTTGGATTTTGTGGTCTAGACTGTTCAAAGTATTGTTACTTCTGTGTATCGTTCTGTTATTCATTCAGTCTTCTCTATGGATGATTTTGGAATCTTCTGTCATTGTACCTGTCTTCTATGGTTCCTGCTAATTTTAATCCATATACTTTTAATCTTGGTATTTCTTAAAATAGTTATTTTGTCTTATTTTATTTTTGTTTTCACTGTTTTAATGGGTTTATTTTAGAGGATTTCCTATTAGAAATACTGTCCTTAAAAAAAGGAACAGAGCAGACTTATATTTTTGTTTCTGTAGAAAACAGTAACTACAATCAGTTAAATATGGGGGGGAGGGGTTATTTGTGTTTGGTTTCAAGCTGGTACATAAAAGAGATTTTCAGGGAGAAAGACTACAAAATATTACTTAGGTCCTTAAATACATTTTTGTACTACACGTAATGTATTTAGTCTCATTTTGAAAGGCATACTTCAATTTTACACTGTTTGGTATGGGGTATTGCAGTATGGAATGCTTTTAAGGACTAGAATTTACCAAGGGGGAAAAAAGTGTTTAAGCGTGAATATAAACAGTAACTTGAGCAAGTATACATTGAGTAATGGTTTTCCTTCAGGTCCTGGTAACCAATCTACTTACCTGGCAGGTTCTGTTTCCTGGGCTGAGGATGCCTAGAGAACTCTGTCACAAAAGAGCTGAACTGTGACCTTCTGTTTTATTAAAATATGCAAATATAGGTGAATGTTCTTTAATAGTCCGCGCATTTAAGATCTTGCATTTTAATAAAGACATGCACTTTGTCCTTCCTTAAGTGTATGGTTCTTAAAGTCACGGAGTTCCAACTTCTTTCCAACTTTTAAGTCTCTCTTCTCTGTCTTAAGCCTTTTGAGCAAGCTGTGTAATAAGCGTCTTCCAATCTCTTCAGGATAAAACGTGATACTGCCAGCATCAGCTCCACTTTCAGGAATTTGAGACCTTGTCAGTAGATCAAGAACATACCTTTCAAGTTCTGCATCAGAAGTTGGTAAAATATTGGTTTAGTGGGTACAGAGTTTCAGTTTTGCAAGATGAAAAGCGTTCTGGAGGTAGATGGTGGTGATGGTTGCACAATATGAATGTACTTGATGGCATTGAACTGTACATTTAAATATGGTTAAGGTGATAAATACTAGGTTGTATATATTTTACCACATGAAAAAAAAGTTGGTAAGAAAATTTAAGCAGGAAGGCCTTGAATTATTTCTTTTTCTCTTATGAAAATGACATTGGTCTCTGAGGCAAAATGCATCTCACTGTTATTTTTAGGAGCTGCCCTAGCTGCTCGCAGTCAATATATATGAATTGTAATATCATAGTGTGTATAGAAAGTATTGATAGTGGGGCACCTGGGTGGCTCAGTTGGTGGAGCGTCCGACTTCAGCTCAAGTCATGATGTCACCGCTTGTGGGTTCGAGCCCTGCATCGGGCTCTGTGCTGACACCTCAGAGCCTGGAGCCTGCTTCGGATTCTGTGACCTGCTCTCTCTCTGCCCCTCCCTCGCTCATGCTCTGTGTCTCTCTCTCTCTCAAGAATAAATTAAAAAAAAAAAGAAAGAAAGAAGTATTGATAGTATAATGCTTTTTCTGTTCCCTGGGGTTCATTTGGGAGAAGTAAAGACTAGGTAGCCAGTGTTTATCCGCCATCTCCTAAAATCTGTCTTTATCACTCCCAAAACAATGGATATGAATTAACCTTGATTTCCAGGCAAAGCAGATTTTTACTCCCCATTCCAAGATTTCACATGACTCAATCTAACGATAGCCTCTCCAAGTATTCCCATTATTTAAAAACAGAACTTTATGATGGAAAAGTAGGCTCCTTTTTTTTTTGTCCCTCCCCGCCTGAATTTTTATTTTAAAAAGAATAACAGAGAGACTTTATCAGGCCTCTCTGATTTATTCTATCCCTAATTTTCCCCTGTCCCCGTTATTACTTTCATTTGAAAATATTCCTGAGAGTTACTTTTTTTGTTGTTTCAAAAATTGAGAATATGCAGTTTTGTTATAGACACCTCAGTCAGATTATAGTAGTAATGATGAGACAAGAGAAAAATAATCTTGACTCTTATAACATTATCAGAAGGGGAAGTTTTTAAGTTTATTAAATAGAAGGGACAGTTGGATTGGTTTAGTCGTCAAAATAAACTGTGACCCCTGCTAGATTCCCAAGTTATATATTGTGCTTGAATTTTCCATTGGGAATAAAACATTCCACTGTCCCTTTTTACTGTTTAACTTAAGCTGCAGTGAACACTAGGAGAATGGCCCTGTGGCTGAGCTGCTTATTTTTTTTTTTTTTTAATCTATTCATTTTATACTTTCAGACAGATTTTTCCCTGGGGTGAAACAAAGGTTAACTGAAATTTCCTCTGTTGTGTACCTGAACGAATCAGCAGTTTGAGAAGGAAATCCCATTGATGGGCCAAGAGAGTGACAGGCTCTATTTAAAGAATTCCCCCGACTGTGTGGTAGACCAGCCATGCCATGAATTTAACTGTTCCTGTGGTCCCCATACTTGTACCCACCAAAAAAGAGAGAGAGAGAGAGAGAAAGCGACTTTGTTCTGCAAACGTAGCCCTAAGCTTTGAAAACCACGAGCCATTGAGTTTTGTGAATTCAAGTTAGACAGCAACAGAGGCCAAGACTCTAGGGGAACAATATCTGAAAGGGAGTACACAAAAACAGGTAGAAACTGTTTAACTGTTTTATTTCTCTGTGTGTATACAGATTTATGTGTGTTTTTGCACATACCCCCCAAAAAACCTATACCTTTCTCATTTTATGTAGCTAGTCCTAATTATATTTAAGCAATGATGTTTATTAAATTTTTTAATTTGTTTATTTTTTTTTGTTGTTTTTACAGCTTTTTTGTGCCATAAAAGTATTCTGGTTTTAGCAGGACCTATTATATGTATTGGAAATGAGAGTAAACATGGTATGCATTTAAATGGTTAAAAAAACGAACCTTTATATTACCTCTGTAGGAGCTTTACTGTCAGGGGCAGCTCATGTATTTTGTATTTTCCCTGTTTAAGGGGAGCTGCTTTAAATATGAAAAGATGGTATCTTGAGTTGGATTAAACATCCTTAATTCATGTGTATTTAACCTCAGGACTTGTGAGCCTTGTTGAAAATCCAGCTTTAACCCTGCCTAGTAGGCCTCAATAGTGCATACTGCATAGGGATTATAAATAGTCCTAGTCTTTTTCTGATGTGGAAGGTATTGTGTATTCCCAGGGGGCAGGAAATATCTAATAAATATTTTACATACATTAGTAATTTATATTTCTATTTATAAATTTAGAATTTTAATTAAAAAAAAAAAGAACCTTTTCCTTTGTTATTTGAAACTTGTTACCAAAAGTTTCTTAAGTGTATCTTTCTCTGTAGTGTGGATGGGAATTTACAGAGATTTTGTACAACACTAGAATTCACAGAGAAAATGATACAGAGTGATAGGTTTCTGGGGACTTTGAAGGAACAGGTACCATTTGAGTTGGTTCCTGAGAGGGGGAAAATAGGAATTTATCTTAAAGATCACATAGGGGCTAGATTCATGCTCGCAAATGAGTAATTGAAATCTAGAGAGAGAAAATGATTAGTACAAAATTATTCAGTGTGTTTTGGAAGAGCCAGATCTCAATTCATAGCTAGTGTTTACTTATATAATAAACTGCCTCTCTTTTATTCTGAGATGGTACTTTCAAAATCAGTTTCTCTCTTATTTGTCAATTATACCTCAGTAAACCTAGGGTGGGGATCATTTCTCTCTTTCTGTTTTTCTTGTTCTATTTCCTGACTTTTTCCAATCTGTTTCATTCTTGTCTGTTCCTTATCTTCTCTCATTCCTCTCTTATTTTCCAATATTGGTATTACTGCAAATAGGTTATAGTATTGTAAATTAAGAACAGGATTTGGGGAAGTAGAGCTGACCAGATAGTCCATATGGCTTATGAAGGACATTGTTGTTCTTGGATTTTTTTTCTTTTTAATCAAAATCGTATTGGGGAGCCTGAGTAGCTTAGTTGGTTAAGTGTCTGACTCTTGGTTTCAGCTCAGGTCAAGATCTCAGGGTCCTGAGATCTAGCATCGGGCTCTACTCACAGCGTGGAGACTGTTTGGGATTCTATCTCTCCTCTCTCTGCCTCTTCCCTACTCATGCATGTGTGCTGTCTCTTGCTCTCTCTCAAAGTAAATAAACTTAAAACAGTTGTATTTCCTGTGCTAGTTAAGCAAGCTATGAATCAAATACTCAGTAGTTGATGTTTATATAACTAGAAGAGCTAACCAATGCCATATAGAGATGCTAATTGATTTTTAAAGATCAGTAAAAACAACTGACATCTTTCTTAGGAAATTGCTTGGTTTTTCTAATTTCATTCATTAAATAACATTAATTGAGCTCCTACTATGTGCCAGACACTATGCAAGGTGATAAGAGGTATACTGGAGAGTGAGAAGAAAAGAGTTATAGATTGAACCACAATTAGAAAGCTGGGACAATTTTTGAAACCTCAGTCAAGATTCTCTCTAAATAGAAGAATAACCCTGCTCTTCAGATAATACCATTATTCATATCAGAATACAGTCCTATTTGAAAAGTGGAAAAGTGCAGTTGGAAATTCAAGAAGTTGTTTCATTAGTGATTGCCATGTCCTACGTATCTTAATATTGTGGAGATTTTCCATAACACCTTTATTATTAGACAAACTCGAGACTATTGATAAAAATACTGTAGAGGTGATAATAGCATATTGGTTAAGAGCATAGTTTGGAAGTGAACCTCCAGTCTGCCACTTACAAGCTTTGTGACATTAAACAAATAATTTAAAAATTACATTAACCTCATTTTTTTCATCTATGATATGAGTGTAATAATACCTGCCTCCATAGGATTGTTGTGAGGGTTTAAATCAGAAAAATACATAAAATGCTTGACATAGTAGCTAGCACAGAATTAGCTATTTTTATGTTCTGTATTCTTTTAAAAAGTCCCAATTTTCTTCCTCTGGAATGGTCTGTTGAAGATTTAAAAGGGAACATTATATATTATGTATATTTTCTTTGTCTGAAGGTATTGCATGTTAAAATTAATTGCATCAAATATCAAAATGAACATTTGTACAGAAGTTAATAGTGTCAACTAGGATGAGTTTTTTAAAATATGTTTTCCTTTGAACTCAAAGTTTTATGTAATAATTTCTAATTCTCCATAACTTCTTACTTGCTCTATGGCAGTCTCATCTTTGAGTAATAGTTATTGTAGGTACTTTCATAAATATTTGTGTTTTGGAGTTAAAGGCAATTCTGTTAGTAATCTTTCTGGAGCTGACTTGAAACTTGAGTAGCTTATGGGACTTGTTTTCCATGCAGTATCCAAATTCTCCCTCCTTAGTGAGTCATTTGGTGCCATATTAGAAGGTAGAAGTTTAAGGTAATAAGTTATAAATGAGTTCTTTCTTTTGTGGTCTGACTACTAATAAAGTTGTCTGTATTTACTGCCTCCAGTTTCTCTCCTCCAGTTGTCTTCAGTCGAGTTGTGCCTCACTGCATCATCCAAAATTCTCCTATCAGGATCACCAGGGACTTTAAAAATAAATCCAAGAGGCAGTTCTCAGCCTTTATCTTACCCTGACCTATCAGTGTTGTTCCCCATAACTGATGACACCTCTTCTTTTCTACCTTTTCTTTAGTTGGCTTTAAGGGAGCTCCCTTTCCTCCCGACAGGTTTCCTCCCACTTCACTGCTTATTCCTTCCTAAGTCCTTGTTCCTTTTGTCATCTTTCCCTATACTCAGTCCCTGGGTACAGTTTCCCAGTCCTGTTCTAAACACCACCTCTGTGCCACAATTGGTGAATTTATATTTCCAGTTCAGATCTGTCTTATTAACATAAGACTAATAGCTTACTCGGCATCTTAATTTGGATGTCTGATATCACAAATCCAATCTGTCCAAAACTGCGTTCATCTTTCCCCTAAAATATGTTTATCTGCAGTGTTCAGTTGCATTAACTTTATCCTTTTAGTTGGCCAGGTCAAAAACCTGGAAGTCATCCTTGACTCTGTTCTTCTCTCTTACATTGATATCTAATTCATCAGGAAATCTTGTTGGCTCTACCTTCAGAATATGTTCAGGTTTTTTCATTTCTTAGCACATCAACTGCTACCATCCTGAGCAGACGTATTATCATTTGTACACAGAATTATTGCAGTAGCCATCTAACTTCTCTCCCTGCCTCATAGCCCTCCGTTGACTTCCCATTTCACTCAGAATAAAAGCAAGAATTCTTACAAGGCCTACAGGACCCTCAACCACACTGGCACCCCTGCTGTTTGTCAGACACATCCCTACTGCCTGGGATGCTCTTACCCCAGAAGTGCATGGCTAATTCCCTGATCTCCTTTAAGCTTTTGCTTAAAAATTCACGAGGACTACTGTATCCACCCTATGTAAAGTTGAAAGTCATACCCAAGACTACCAGTTCCCATTACCTTGCTCTACTTTTTCTTTTTTTCTGAAGCACTTGTTACTGGTAACGTATATTATTTATTTATTATGTTTATTGTTTATTGTCCCTCTCCCCCCACTAGGATATAAGTTCTGCAAAGGCAACAATCTCTGTTTGCTCACTGGTATATGCTAAGGACCTAGAATGGTGCCTGGGATATGGCAGTAGCTCCATAAATATTTGTTGAATAAATGAATGAATGGTAAGAGTTGAGAAAAATCATGATGTTTAGTTTAACCCTCCATATGCCACCCAGCTCAGTACACTCAATTTTAATTTAAGGGTTTTTTTAGCATTTCTAATTACTTCTAAGAATATATATTTCATGACTTTTATTCTTTCTTAGAGGTCTTGCAAAGAACAGAGAGAAAATTTACTTTCCTTAATAAAATAAAACTCTATCTCAGGTTTACTATATGGGTCCATTGGATCCTTATATAAATGTAAGATACATCATGGGATCCTAGTGATCTTATTTTTGTCCTACTTTGAAACATCTTATTATTTCATCATCCTAAGAATAGTTTTATCATTACTCATTAGTTATTCCCAACTATGCTAAAAAACACTAAAGTAATAAGAAAATATAAGAATGATGGAATTGCCTAGAAGGATGATATAATAGTAAAATGTCTTCATCATCCTTCATATTGTGTTGCCCAAAGTATTACATTATTTTTCAAGGATGTATAAAAGAAGTCTGGAGACACCATCTTTTTTAGCTTTCATTGAACAAAGATGAGAATTCAGAATTTTACATTTTCTGCCAAAATGGCAAATAGAAGAAAATTGAAGGCGGAAGACATTTCACAGTTATTAGAGCAATCAGAACATCAATGCAAAGAGACAGATTGTAGTACTAGACTTAAAAAAATTTTTGTTAAATGTTTATTTATTTTTGAGAGACAGAGCACAAGCAGGGAAGGGCAGAGAGAGGGAGACACAGAATATGAAGCAGGCTCCAGGCTCTGAGCTGTTAACACAGAGCCAGATGTGGAGCTCAAACTCACAAGCTGTGAGATCATGACCTGAGCCAAAGTCGGACGCTCAACCAACTGAGTCACCCAGATGTCCCTGTAGTACCTAGACTTTAATGATGTAATGAACTTGGTCTTTTAAGTCCCAGACTATGATTTTGTTCAGAGGATATTACATATGAGTTTTCTTGAACTTAAGAATTGATGAATGAACAATGTATCTCTAAATATAAAAAAGGAAATAGGGTAGTCTGCCTGGGTGGCTCAGTTGGTTAAGCATCCAACTCTTGATTTTGACTCAGGTCATGATCTCAAGGTTTGTGAGATCGAGCCCCATGTTGCACTCCATGGTGACAGCGTGGAGCCTGTCTAGGATTCTCGCTCTCTCTCTCTCTCTCTCTCTCTCTCTCTCTGCCCCTCCCCTGTTCACATGCATACTCTCTCTTTCTCACTCTCTCAAAATAAATTTTAAAAAAACTTAAAGAAAAAGGAAATGAGGTATTCTCATTTAGGTAGTCATTCAACAGGAAATTCTTTACCACACAGTATTTTATGATGAGAACCTGTACCATCCTGCTTTGATAAAAGGATGTGTGACTGTATGCTTTCATATTTTATGAGATTTCTATACCAAAATTTGCTTGATATGGTTTGTTTCAAGTGGACAGTCACTGAAGGCAAATGTGTATGCAGAGGTGACTAGAAAGAAATAGATGATAGAGAAGTGAAAAAACACTAATGGATTGATCATTGTAATTAGTGTTTATAAATTGAAAAGTAAAAATTTCTTGCAACTATGGAGCAAAGAAGAGATGTATTCGAGATCTGGTTTAGTATTTACAAACCAGATGGATGTGTGTCAAGTACATAGATGACAGTCGATGAGCAGTTGGTCGTATTCCAAGATGTTCCCCATTTCAGGTGTATTTAGCAGGGATATATATACATGAAATAAAAATTTTGGTTTCCCATGTTTAAATTCTTATTAGGGGGGCGCCTGGGTGGCTCAGTCGGTTAAGCGGCCGACTTCGGCTCAGGTCATGATCTCTCAGTCCGTGGGTTCGAGCCCCACGTCGGGCTCTGTGCTGACCACTCAGAGCCTGGAGCCTGTTTCAGATCCTGTGTCTCCCTCTCTCTCTGACCCTCCCCCATTTATGCTCTGTCTCTCTCTGTCTCAAAAATAAATAAACGTTAAAAAAAAAATTCTTATTAGGGTTTCTAGTAAAATTGTTATTCATTATCTCCTTATGTCTCTGTAAGTTATTTGTAAGATGACTTAAATTATTAAATGGGTCCACTGGACCTTGACGATTGGTGAGGACTATTATAATGCAGCAGGTACATAATGAACAGGCACTGCTCTGATCCTGAAGATATCAAGAGGACTCAAACTTGACCTTTTAGAGAGACAAGGTGCTAGTGGCTAGCATGGTAGTAAGAAGATTTTTCAGGCCAACTAATTGAAACAACTAGACTGGTATTAAATACAGGACAATTAAAGCATTGTACAAGAAAGGAAACAGTATACCACTACATAGTCAGGAGTATTGCCTTAACCTAAGAAAGGGGATGGAGGAAGAAGAAATGCAGATAGGATGTTACAAGTAAATCCTCTTTTACTTCATTAGGAATTTAGAGGGGCACCTGGGTGGCTCAGTCGGTTAAGCGTCTGATTTCAGCTCAGGTCATGATCTCCCAGTCTGAGGGTTCAAGCCCCACGGCAGGCTCTGCACTGACAGCACAAGCTTGCTTTGGATTCTCTATCCCTTTCTCTCTGCCCATGTTCACCCCTCCCAAAAACAAATAAATAAACATTTTTTGAAAAAGGAATTTAGGTACTAATGTTTAAAATAGATAAATCCTGGGGTGCCTGGGGGGCTCAGTCAGTTAAGCGTCTGACTCTTGGTTTCAGCTCATATCATGATCTCGCAATTCATGAATTTGAGCTGTCAGTGCAGAGCCTGCTTGGGATTCTCTGTTTCCCTCTCTCTCTGCCCCTCCCCCCAAAATAAATAAACATTGAAAAGTAATAATAAAATAGATAAATCCATAAGTCACAGAAGGAAAATTATTTAGAAGTATCCAAATGAATACCAAAAGAAATAGCTAGAGACTTGAAAGTGGTTGCCTCTGGAGGAGTGTGAGCTGGAATAGAGAGGAGAGAACTGCTGGTTTTTTTCTTTTATGCTTTCTTTGTATTAATTAGAGTTTTTAAAACCATATGCATGTATTACTTTGATAAAAATTAACGAGGGACACCTGGGTGGCTCAGTCTGTTAAGCATCCGACTGGGTTTTGGCCCAGATCATGATCTCACAGTTCATGAGATCGAACCCTGCATCGGGTTCTGTGCTGACAGCACAGATTCTCTCTCTCTCTCTCTCTCTCTCTCTCTCTCTCTCTCTCTCTCTCTCAAAATAGATAAATAAACTTAAAAAAATATTTTAAAAAACTGATGGTAAAATACAGAATTATGCATTTAAAGAAAATCTAACTGGTATGTTTCAAATGCAGTTGAAGGTACAGGGACACCTCCTAGATCTGAGGTAATGAACAAACAGTGATGACTGGAGGGAAACCAGAATATTGGCTTAGACATTTTATTTTGTTCAGTGTTTATTTATTTATTTTAAGAGAGAGAGCACAAGCAGGGGGAGGGGCAGAGAGAGAGAAAGAATTGCAGGTAGGCTCTGCACTAATCGTGCGGAGCCCAACATATGGCTCGATCTCATGACTGAGATCATGACCTGAGCTGAAACCAAGAGTCAGATGCTTAACTGACTAAGCCACCCTGACTGAGCACCAACAGGCTCCCCTGTTGGCTTAGACATTTTAAAGGGAAATACCATCGAATTTTAAGACCTGGCCTGTTTGGGTAATGGGAGTGAAGCATTGGGTTAAGATGAAAATAAATCTCTGTTTTGAGCCTTTAATAACAACAGGGAAGAAAGTGTTTGAACTAGTTTCAGTTGGGACTGTGAAGATAAGTTTTTCTTTGGATATGTTATGTTTACAGTGACTATATAATCATTTGTGATATATCCTGCAAGCAATTATAAATGGAAGCCTGGACATATTTGGTCTTAAAGTTTAGAAAGAGATTTGAAGAAAATATGACCCCCCCCCCCCAAAAAAAAAGAACAAAAATGAATTGTTTCGGAGGGACTAGTTTTACTAAGGAAGGAGTGAGCCAAGAATCAGATGTTGAAGAAAGTGAAAAAAAGATGTAGGAAGGGGATGAGGAAATGTAAAACAGAATTAGAAGGATGACTGAAAGACATAGCTTCTAGATTATTATTATATTTTTACCAGCAAGGAGATACCAAATTTATATAGCCAAATTTATATAGTTTTCTCTAGAAACCTGCAATATCTTTTTTAAAGTAGCCTCTTGATTGAATTTAAATGTGTTTTATATGTTCTTGTCATTTTACAAATATTTCAAATGTCCATCGTATATTTTCCTTTTTGCTTTTTGGAGGGGAGCATGGAAGGGAAGTATCTTTAAAAGAGGAAAAAGCAGCTCCCATAATCCTACCGTATTTGTTTCTGTTGATAATTTTTCCCTTTCTGTTCTTGTCATTTAGTTTAATTTGAAAGGTATTTGTTTTTGTTTTTAATATAATCATTTATTCATTTATTTTGAGAGGGAATGCACAAGCAGGGGAGGGGCAGAGAGAGAGAGAGAGAGAGAGAGAGAGAGAGAGAGAGAGGAGCATCCCAAGCAGACTCCACACTTAGCACAGAGCCCGACATGGGACTCCATCCCACAAGCTGTGAGATCATGACCTGAGCTGATATCAAGAGTCGGACGCTTAACTGACTGAGCCACCCAGGTGCCCCAATTTGAGAGGTTTTTTTATTTTTAAATAAATATTTCTTAACCAGGTGGTTCAGTGACAGATTGTTTTGGAAGGAATGGGGGATGAGAGAGAACTCTGTGGTTGTATCTGTGTCTCTTTGGAAATAATACAAAGGTCTTAAAAATGTGACAGATAACTTTAAAAGAGCTCTCTATAACCCTGTGCTAAGCACCTGTATTTATTTCCTCTTTCTTCTTCCTCCTCTACCTCTAAAAAAAGAAGAGCTAAATCCCCATTTATCGTTTATACACATTCAAAAATACAGATTGTTTCTGGTAAATTTAATATGATTTAAAATAAGGAACAGTTTGATGCCTAACTTGCAAATTGTTCTACTAAAATTTGTTTTATTTAAACTATTGCCAGTTATACACTGCAAAATTTTAATGACTTAAAATGGTTTTGTGACCAATGTCAAATAGAATGGTATAAATAAGAGAAAACTGAGACAGAAATAAAGAGCAGTTTGAGAAGAATGCAAGTGAATAAAGCAGCTCAACCCTCAGGGGATTTGCATGTGGCATTGTGTGTGTTTCAAAAGTTTCCGTTGAAACAACAGATGCTGCTGATGAAGTTGGGAATAGTAACTTCATTTGTGGCTGGTTCAGTTGCTTATCCGAAGTGAGAAGATCCCAGGGGGATATCTGGTATAGTGGAGTTAGGCTCAGGAAAGGATAGGACATAAATATCTGGCAGCTTCATCTTTGTGATCTTTATTCCATAAACATTGGGTAGGTACAGGTATGATTATCTATAAGTGTCCAGTTATCTTATGTTTCTGTGTCTACTAAGTGGTTTTTATTCAATAGCAGTGGTTTTTAAAATGTTTTTTAGTTCCAGGGCACCTGGGTGGCTCAGTCGGCTGAGCGTCTGACTTTGGCTGAGGTCATGATCTCACAGTTTATGGATTCAAGCCCCGTGTCGGGCTCCGTGCTGACAGCTCTGAGCCTGGAGCCTGCTTCAGATTCTGTGCCTCTCTTACTCTCTACCCTGCCCCCACTCACGTTCTGTCAGTCTGTCAAAAATAAACATTTAAACATTTTTCTTTTAATTTAAAAATTAAAAAAATATTTTTTAGGTCCTTTAGAATTTCCAAATCTGTTTTTTTTTTTAAGCCACAGAGAACTGTCTTATTAAACTTGCATATGTACAGTGACAATCCATGAAATTGTCTCTTGGCTTATTCACCCCCAGTTCGGAACAGTGTTTACTCACACAAGTGTACATATTAATATTTCCCTTTTTTATCCTTTTCGACTTTTTCCTTTAACTTGTTGTTTCTAGTGTAATTCAAAATATGCAAGAAGTTGTGCTGATAACTAGATAGATGTCCATAGAGAACTTACGGTGTAGTGAGGGAGGTAAAATATTTACTAAGATAGCTGTTAACACACGGTTTAGAAGTACTTATTAATAGCCTAAGAGGTAAGAAATAAGGTGCTTTTAGGGAGGGAGAAAATACTTCTAGAGTAAAATCAAAAGAGGAAATGTTATTTAAGTAATTCAATAAACCAGAGTACCTATGATAACTAAATGATCATGCTTTGATTTGGAAGATACAAAGATAGAAGTGACATGATTAGGGGTGCCTGGGTGGTTGTCGGTTAAACATCCGACTTTGGCTAAGGTCATGATCTCACCGTTTGTGAGTTCAAGCCCCACGTTGGGCCTGGAGCAGCCGGGAGCCTGCTTCAGATTCTGTGTCTCCCTCTCTTTCTGTGCCTCTCTCGCTCACACTCTCTCTCTCTCAAAAATAAACAAACATTAAAAATAATTAAAAAAAAAAAAGAAATGACACGATTAAAGCCTAGGATGTTACCTAGTTGAGAGTGATCATCTTTGCTTTTGAAGGGTTATCAGGGAAGACATCAGTGGAGGAGGTCACACATGATTAGGGACTTGAAGACCAAGTTCTAGTTCCAAGTTGTGAAGTTGGGAATGGCTTGTGTTCCAGAGCATAGTTGCAGAGAGCAACAGGACACATTAAGGAAATTCTTAAGCATAGCTAAAGTACTGTGATCAGGAAGGTGAAACTAGAGAAACAGGTAAGGGCCAAATCATGGAAGGCATTGTGCGGCATACAAAGGGGTTTTACATTCATCCTGTAGGGATCAAGGGACCATTCAGGGCAGAAGGTACTCATATTTCCATTTTAGAAACATTCCATTCACAGTATATACGGGTATCAAATCATTGTGTTGTACACCTGAATCTAATGTAAAAAATAAAAACATTCCAGTAACAGTGGAATGGAAAATTGTGGCACTAGAGATAGTCAGAAGTTATTTTTATAATCTAGCTGAGAAACTAAGTATCTCTGGGCCAGTATAATGGTATTGAGGCTGTTATGGAGAGAGAATTTACAGGATTTGGTGAGTAATTATATGAAAGGTGAGAGGGAAGAGTTGAGGTTTTTTAACCTATAAAGTAGACTTTATAGGTTTTTCAACGTATAAAATAGATTTATACAAGTTATTGAGATAGAAGATACAAAGAGGAGAAGTGGGAGCTTCTGTCTGTTTTTAAAAGAAATGCAAGGAAGGGGGAGAAAATGAATTCATTTTTAATGGTTATGAGTGTGAGTTACCTATGAGATGTCTACTCTAGATGTCCAATCGATCAGGAACTCCAGAAAAGATCTGGCCTAGAGATGCAGATTTGGGAGTTCCCACCATGGACATGTATGACGTAAGCTTGGACTAAGAATGTGGAATGAGGAAAAAAAGGGCAAAGAGTGGAGCACACCAAGTAGTCCATGAAGGAAGAAGAAACCATGAAGGGGGGGAAGAACTAGGAAAGTATTTTGTTATATCGTCCGTGAGAATTGTGAATGCTCACAGGGGTCAGGTGAGGGAGAAGTACTGAATATTACCCATTGCTATGAGGAGCTGAGCCCTTAAAGGACATTTAGAATTTGTAGTTATCAGAATTGGACTGGGTTAAGTGAAAAATTGGGCAAAGAGGGAGACAATGTTGGAGATCAAGGGAATAAAATGAGCAAAAGTACAGGGAACAAAGCAGTGGGAGTGTTAATTTGCAAACAGCATCTTTTAGTTTAAAATATTAGGTATGTAAAAAGGGAGTGTAGGCAATACATTTAGAAATGTAACATTTTTCATTTGTCTTTAATGCTGAAGCTGCCAAATTATTTAACTTCAAGTTATCTAGTGGGAGGATTATTCATTACCTTCTCCACATTTCTTTGTTTTCTTGACCATTTCACTGTGTTTTAGGGTAGTGAAAGAATGCCATCTCAGTTAAGTCAGAGTTTTGTCTGTATCCTGGAAGTGAGAGGATACTGAGAAGGCCCAAAATCTTGGTTCCTTAGGTACTGCAGGTAGACAACAACCATTGTCTTTTCCACCCAGTCACTGATTGTGAGCTGTCTATACTCACAGGTTATTTGGGGAGAAAACAATTGCCAAAGGACTTACATACTTAGAATTATAAGGAGGGCCATCTTGGTGATACAGCCATAAGTTAATTGCTCATTGGTAGAATTCAGTATTTCATGTTAAATAACTGATTCCCCAAATAATAGTGGATTTTTTATCTTTAACACTTGATTAATCATCTTTCTGTTTTAAAGACAAAATTATCATGGTTATTTACTTAGCGCAGTAATGTTTTTTTTTATTATTTAGCCCAAAAATGCACATACTTCTCCACTATGTGGTGAGTTCCTTGAGGGCAAGCACGTCTTAGTCATCTTTCTGCCTCCTACACTGTCTTTTACAGTGATAGATATTCAATAAATATTTGTTGAAAATTAACTTGACACTACATTAAATGAAAACATATTATACATTGAGGAAAGTTGCGTTTACATACTTTTTTAGTAGGTGCCATGTTCAATGTGGGACTTGAACCCATGACCCTGCAGTCAAGAATCATGTGCAATACTGACAGCCAGCCAGGTGTGCCCTGCATTTACATTCTTAGGTAATTAGTAGTGAGAAAATAAGTTTTTATATCTGATTTGCTGAATATTCAAATTGAGCCCACTGTATGCTAAGAAAGTCATATATAACAACCTTTTCACTGAAATTTAATGAGATTTGTAATTTTAGATGTTAGAAATTAGGATGTCTAGAAAATATGAGGTATCTATGACTTCCTTATAAGAAGGAGCTATAGGGCATTAGGCTCAGGAAAAGATTCTTCTTAGACCATGGCACCTTCGCTGCAAATAATTGTCTGTGGCTGCTCTTAGCAAAAGAATAATCTTCAGCTTTCCCACCCACCAGAATGTAGACTAAAGTAACTACAGCAGGGCAGGACCTGGCTTTCCTCCTAAGATATCTAATCCAGACTTTTCCTCACATCCTTTGAAAACTGAATGCAGTCTTACAGATAAAGAGCTACATTAGCACTGCCTTTTCACAGAAAGCATCAGTTGCCAATTTTTGTAGAAAGTAAACACATAAATGTGAGTATTTAAAAAAAAAAAATCTGAAAGGGGCACCTGGGTGGCTCATTCAGTTGTGCGTCTGACTTCAGCTCAGATCATGATGGGGCCCTGCATCAAGCTCACTGCTATCAGTGTGGAGCCTGCTTCAGATCCTCCGCTCCCCACCACCCCCCCACCCCCCACCCCGGCCTTACCTCTGCCCCTCCCCCACTCATGCTCTCACGCACTTGCTCTCTCTCAAAAATAAAACATTTTTTTAAAAAGTAAAAATTTGTTTAGCAATAACATACAGGTTTCTGAGGATAAAATGTATATTTAAAACAATTTATAGACTCTGAATCACCATATAAATACGAAAGATGGTTATGTTTATAACCATGCAGTAATAGAGAAAGAGAGTGCACACGTGTGTAATTAAGATAGCAAAATAGTTCCAGAAATAGGAGAAAATGTGTAAAATATGTGTAAGGTTATGGGTTTACTTTTTTGTTTTGAATGTTATTTCAGAAGAGATGAAGTATTCTGGTTGTTACATAGTGTCAACAGAAACACCGAATTACTGTTTTACTGTCTCTTTCTTCAGCATTACCTCTGGCAGAAAGAGACCTGCTATCCTATTCCTTGGAAAGCTCACCCAGTAGAAAGTCAAGTTAAACCATATAAAAAGGTCTATCGGGGCGCCTGGGTGGCTCAATCACTTAAGTGTCCAACTCTTAATTTCAGATCAGGTCATGATCTCATGGTTTGTGAGATCGAGCCCTGCGTCGGGCTGTGCACTGACAATACGGACTGTGCACTGACAATACGGAGCCTGCTTGAGATTCTATCTTTCTCTCTGCTCCTCCCCATCTCCTGTTCTCTCTCTCTCTCAAAATAAATACACTTAAAAGAAAAAAAAGTCTATGAAAATTCTTAGGAAAGGAATGATCATACCCTTTGTTCCAATCAAGCTGTATTGTTTGCTGTATCCTTTTACCTCTTCCATTCTGTTGCTTGTGCCTTTCCTTTTTACTGGTGTCCTCTTTCATCTCCGTCTATTAAAATACTACTTAAGACTTCTTCTTTCAGCTTTGTTATGTAAACTTATACCAGACTTTACCCCCTGGCAAGAAATGATGAAATTAGCAGACAGGGACTTTAAAACAGCTATTGTAAATACACACAGATTTCTTTCTTTCTTTTTTTTAAAAAAATTTTTTTTTAATGTTTATTTATTTTTGAGACAGAGAGAGACAGAGCACGAACGGGGGAGGGTCAGAGAGAGGGAGACACAGAATCCGAAACAGGCTCCAGGCTCTGAGCTGTCAGCACAGAGCCCGACGCGGGGCTCGAACTCACGGACCGCGAGATCATGACCTGAGCTGAAGTCGGCCACTTAACCGACTGAGCCACCCAGGCGCCCCCATACACACAGATTTCAAGGGCAAGATGAATATAGACAACAAACAGTCCTGGACTGTGATTTGTGAGAATATGGAAACAAACGAGATATACCCTGTAATCAACCTAGCTTTCTGCCTAGACGCCTGCCTCATGGCACCAAGAGAGGGAACCCAAGTGCAGCATTGTAGCCTCCCTGAGATGAGAAGCAGAGACAGAGTTCAGAGAGGCTAAGGAAGCTATACTCTGTGGGGCAGAGTACTGGAGGGTAGGAGCTGCGGAGGGAGATAATTCCAGAAATCTGGGTAGGGTTACCCATGAATACCAAGGATACTATGTTCCTATCTGTGTATGGATAGGTCAAACTCCACTAGACTTGGACAAAAGCCTACTGTCTATAGTCTGAACAATTCCCAGAACTTACCTGAGTTCTTACTAGCAAAAGTGGAGAGAGAATGTTGAATACCTGCAATGTTTAATAGAAACCCTAGAAGGTACATCTTTATTAAGACTAAATTAGCTCCAGAGTAAAGGCTACTGTGGACCTACCCTAACAAAGCTTTAAAGGTCTAGTCTGGAATTTGCTTAACTGCTCATCAAAACAGAGTCTAACACTTGAAAGTAAAAAAACAAGAGTGAGACATTCAATAGTGTACCATTTACAATAACTAGCATCCAAGAAAAAAAAAATTACTAGGTGTTCAAAGGACGATGTCACTAATAATAGGAGAAAAATCAGTCAAATAAAACAAACCTAGAAATTAAGGAGTTGATGAAATTACCAGGAAGAACTTTATTTATTTATTTTTTAAATGTTCATTTATTTTTGACAGAGAGAGAGAGAGACAGAGCATGAGAGGGGGAGGGGCAGAGAGAGAGGGAGACACAGAATCCGAAGCAGGCTCCAGGCTCTGAGCCATCAGCACAGAGCCGGACGCGGGGCTCGAACCCACAGGCCGGGGGGTGGGCGGGGGGGGGGATATCATGACCTGAGCTGAAGTCGGATGCTCAACCGACCAAGCCACCCAGGCGCCCCCCCAGGAAGAACTTTAAAGCAGCTATTAAAAACATACACTAAGGTTTAAAGAAAAAGAAATATGATAAGACAAATGGAAGATACAAAAAAGAACCAAATGGATATTCTAGAACTGAAATATACAGTATTTGAGAAAAAAAAATTTTTTTTGGATGGGCTTAAGTACAAATTAGGTGAATCAAAAGGAAAGAATAAGTATATGTTATGGACATATGTACTGATAATTTCAACAATTTAGAAGTAATAGGCAAATTATTTGAAAATCAGGTTACCAAAACTGGCCCAAGAAGAAATAGAAGATGTGAGTACTTCCATACCTACTAAAGAAATAGAATTACTATTTATTATTATTTTTAAAACCTCCCTGCAGGAGTGCCTGGGTGGCTCAGTCATTTGAGCATCTGACTCTTGATCTCATCTCAGGACATGAGCCCCATGTCAGGCTCCGTGCTGAGCCTGAAGCCTGCGTGGGATTCTCTCTCTCTGCCCCTTGCCTGCTTGTGCGCGTGTTCTCTCTCAAAATAAATAAATAAAAGAAAAATTCATCTCTGCGAGTAAAATTCCTGGCCCACAACAGGGAAAACCCCAGGCTAGATGACTTATCTGGCAAATTCTATCACATACGGAAGGAAGAAATAACACCAGTTCTACACAAACTCTTCCCAACTCCTATCAGGTCAATTTTACCCCAATATCAAAACCATAAAAAGACACTGTAAGATAAGTGTAAATCAATATCCTTCATGAACACAGATGTAAAAATTCTTAATAAAATACTAACAAATTGAATTATGCAGTATATTGTAAAGCATAACACATCCTAACCAAGTGGGGTTAATCCCAGAATACAAGATTGGCTTGACATTTGAAAATTATTCACTGTAATTCACCATATTAACAGAAAGAGGAAAAACCATGGGGCCATCCCAGTTAATGCAGAAAAGGCATATGATAAAATTTAAAGCACATTCATAATTAAAAACTCTCAGGAAAGTAGGAAAAGAATTTCCTCAACCTGTAATGAAAAATCTACAGCAAACAGTTTACTTAATTCAGAAAGACTGAAGTTTCCCCCCTATTGGAACAAAGCAAAGATTAACTTCTGTTACCACTTAATATTGAGTATTCTATCTGGAAGTTCTTTATAATGCATTGAGGTAAGAAAAAGAAATAAAAGGCATACAGATTAGAAAGGACGTGATAAAATTGTCTTTATGCACAGGTGAAATGATAGTGTAAACAGAAAATTGGGAGGAATTGGGATGCCTGGGTGGCTCAGTTGGTTAAGTGTTCAACTCTTGATTTTGGCTCAGGACATGATTTCACGGTTCATGAGTTTGAGCTCTGCTTCTAGCTCCATGCTGACAGCATGGATCCTGCTTGGGATTCTTTCTCTCTCTACCCCTCCTCTGCTCTCCTCTCCTCACCTCAAAATAAATAAATAAACATTTAAAGAAGAAAAAGAAAATTGCAAGGAATCTACAAAAAGCTTCTAGAACTAAGTGAATTTAGCAGATTTGCAGGGTGCAAGGTGAACAAACAAAAATCAGTTGTATTTCTATAAACTTGTAATCAGAAACTGAAAAATGAAATTTAAAAAAATAATTAAAAATTAATTTAAGTTTTATTTTTAAAAACTTTTCGGTAGCAGAAAGAAACATGACATATTCAAGGATATGATTATATGCAAAGCCTGTTCACAGAAACCCATAAAACATTGCTGACAAAAATAAGACCAAAGCAAATGAAGAGATATGCCATATGCATGTTTTAGAAGACTTGATATTGTTAAAATATCTTTCCAAACTGATCTGTAGATGTAGCACAATACCAGTCAAAATCCCATCAGGCTATTTTTGTAGAAATTGGTATTTTAAAATGTATACAGAAATCAAGGATGCCTGTCTGGTTCAGTCAGTACAGCCTATGACTCTTGATCTCATGGTCATGAGTACAAGCCCCACATTGGCTGTAGAGCTTACTTTAAAAAGAAAAAAAAAAAAGCAAGTTGAATCTTACACAGAAATCAGAGTGGTGTAGAATAACCAAAGCAATCTTGAAAAAGAACAAAAGAGTTGGAAAACTTATTCTACAGGATTTTAGTTTTTTGAAGTAAAGCTGTAATATGGTATAATTATAGACCTGTAGCTCAATGTAACATATTAGAACTTCTAGAAAGTGACCCACATATGGTCAATTGATTTAAACAAAGTTGCTAAAGCAATTCAATGAAGAAGGGGTATTTTTTTCAACAAATGATGCTAGAACAACTGCATATTCATATGGGGAGAAATGGATAATAACTAATCATAAAAAGCCAAAACTATAGAATTTTAGGAGGAAACATAAAAAGTACTTGGCTTTTGTAACCTTGCATAGGGAGATTTCTTTGGGCATAAAAACTGTGAAGGGAAGGGTTGTCAAATTTATTAGAAGTTTTGCTTTTCTAAGAAAAGAACACTGCAAGTAAAATTCCTGGCCCGCAACAGTGAAAACTCCAGCCTATTATTAAAAATAAATGAAAAATCAAGCCACACTGGGAGAAATACTTGCCAACACATGTCTAATAAAAGACTTGTTTCTAGAATATAAAAAGGACTCAGAATTCAATCAAAGGAAGACAATCTCCTTCATCCCCCTCAAAAAAAAAAAAAAAAAGGTAAAACAACTCAATTTAAAAATAAGCTAAGAGGCTCATGGGTGGCTCAATCCGTTGAGCTTCAGACTCTTGATTTCAGCTCAGGTCATGATCCCAGGGTCATGGGATCAAACCCACATTGGGCTCCACGCTGAGCATGGAGCCTACTTAAGATTCATTCTCTCTCTCTCTCTCTCTCTCTCTCTCTCTCTCTCTCTCTCAAAAAGTTTGAAAATAAGCTAAAAATTTGAACAGTTTTTGAAGGGAGATATATGAATGGCAAATAAATACATGAAAAAATGCTTAGCATCATTAGTTATCAGAAAAATGCCCATTGAAATCCTAATGCACTACTACTTCACACACATTCGAAGGCTAAAATTAAAAAGACAGTTTCAAGCGTTGGCAAGATTATGAAACTATGGAATTCCCATACATCGCTGATGGGAATGTAACATGACACAACCACTTTGGAAAAATTTGCCAGTTTCATATAAGGTAAAGATACACTTAACCATATTCAATAATTCTACGCCTCGGTATTTTCCCAAGGGAAATGAAAACGCATGTCAATTAAAAAGAAAGATTTTCACTAGAATGTTTTATTGCTGCTTTATAAGTGCTCAAAACTGGAAACAACCTAAGTGTTATCAGGAGATGAGCAGGTAAACAAATTGTCATATCCACACACTGGAATACTGCTGAGCAAGAAGAAGGAAACAAAGTACTACTACTACCCAACGACATAGACGAATGTCACAAATACTCAGAGTGAAAGAAGCCAAATGCAGAGTGATACATACTATGGGATTCTATTTATATGCAGTCCTAGAACAGGCAAAGCAAATCTATGGTGACGGAAAGCAAATCAGTGGTTGCCTGGGGTGGGGGATCAACTGCAGGTATGCACAAGGTAACATTTGGGGATGGTGGAGATATGCTACATCTGATTGTTGTGGTGGTTACACAGGCATATTGTGCCTTTGTCGAAGTGCATCATACTGTATTTTTTACACAAGTATATTTTTTAATATGTAAATTATACTTCAGTAAAGGTTTTTTTATGGTGAAGCCTTTTATGACTTTTTACCTCTTTTTCCCCCCAAATTCAGACATTGTTTATTCTTCCTCTCAGTATACTGTAGAATTTTGTTTGGTCTTCTCTTACTCTTTTCTTCACCTTTCATTTGACTCCTTTACTAAGTTATAAGCTCATATTCATCTTTGTTTACCCTATAGCACCTTGCTCATTACAACCTTTCAGTATATGTTTGTTGAATTCAGTTGATTTGTTGCAAAGGAAGAGTTACCAGCCATTGCTTTGATTACAGTTCTGAAGTCTGAAAAGAATCATTGCCCCAGATATTAGCAAGATAAAGCTATAAGGCAGCTAAGAGTTAATATTAGGCATCTTTAGTGTGGTCCTAATTTTACACATTTGGGCAATCCCATTTTATATCCTATGGCCTTGGGTGGTGAACACATGGAAGATGAGTGCCTCTAGGCCCCTTGGAAATTGTCTTTAAGGGAGGACACCCTGTGCCAGTTGCAAAGGCCTGGAGGACAATGTATTTGATTTTAGTAATGAATGAAAATTCAAAAGAATCATAGAAGTTTAGTGCTAGACAGTACCATGGACGCCATTTAATCCAACCCATTATTATACAGGCCCAGTGAAGATCAATAAACTGCCCAATGCCAAACAGCAAATAAGAGATAGGGTTAAGACTGGAACCCAGATTTCTGCCAAGTCCCACACCAGGAATTTAATAGGAGGATTGGCTGTCTGTGGAAGTTCTACTGAGTTGCCCTTAAACAAAGCTTCCGTTAGTTTGGGATTTAGAGTTAAGAAGTAAACAGGATAGAGAAAAGAGAAAAGGCAGGAGTCAGCTGTTGTTACCAGTGTCCATCCAAAACTGGAACCAGAGGTGGCACCAAGAGTTGGCTCATGCATTCCTGGCAATGTCTTTGTTTATTTACTACTGAGAAGTTTGATTTCATCTGTAATTGAAACCTGTTTTGTGTACTTGTTGATCAGTTTTCTACAGTAAGAATATACTATAGCTTGTAAGAGGAGTTAGTACACAACCTAGAATACTGTTGAATTCCACAGGAATGTTGGAACAATCTAAAAGTTTATTTATTTTGAAAGAAAGAGAAAGAGAGTGAGCAGGGGAGAGGCAGAGAGAGAGGGGGAGAGAAAGAATCCCAAGCAGGCTCCACATTGTCAACATGGAGCCTGACACAGGGCCCAATCCCACAAACTGTGAGATCATGACCTGAGCCGAAATCAAGAGTCAGATGCCTAACTGACTGAGCCACCCAGGTGCCCCAAAGCCATCCAAATGGAGTCGGGTCTCCCTCTCTCAGACCTTCCCTTTTTTCACTATTCTCTGTTCCAGTATAAATGTATTTGGAATTGGGGGTGATAACAGTTGCTATTTTGCATCTCACTGATTTTAGGTTTTTATTTTTTTAAGACAGTATTAAATGAGTTTTTTAATTAAAGTGATTCTTAGTGGTCATTTTGAATTTTAAAGATGAAGGACATTGAGACACAAAAGGGAGCTTTGAAAGTTATAGCAAAGCATGCTCCTTAGATGGATCTTTTGAATGAAAGAATAACATGGACGGTGATGATGAAGGAATAGAAGCTGCTGCTATTTAATGTATTCTCCACTCTCAGTATATGGATGCAGCCTCCAAATTTTACAATGGAAATAATCATCAGCACAGCATCTCTGCTCTCCTCTGGATTGGTCTTTTTGTAAAGCAGCCTTTTCGTTTTCTTAGTAAAAGTATTTTATTTTAAAATATATCTCTAGACACTTACTCCTGGTAGGCCTGGGGAAACATAGATTACTTCATGTCTCCTCAAAATTCCTTTCAAAGAAAAGAGTCCAGCTTGATTTGTGTTTTTGAGATAGAGAAGAGGAATAGATAGGAGGAAGGAAGAAATCTTAACTTTGCTTCAAGGAGAGAAAAAAAATCTTTCAGTCCTTTGTTGATACCTTAGCTTCTGCATTAGTCATGTGTCCCTTCCTCCGTGGTCATAAGTAGACCAAAGGAATAGCAGCAATTTGCAAATTTGTAAAGGGACAGTGCAAAGAGAAGAAAACAGCTGATAAAGAAAAATGTAGGGCTCCCAAACCCCCTAGGTTTTTGTAGTTGTATTTTTAGATCAATCAACGGTTTCTGGATATTTGGCCTCCTTGTTTGTTGTTTTGTTTCATCGTGTTTGATGTTATAAAATACAGTGCTAAATTTCTAGCCTCAGTCATGAGATGGTATTTAAAGTTCAGTTTTTTAACCTGTTACTACCAAAGTCAACTACAATGGGAAGCTAGTAGACACAGTTAGTGCTGATATTGGAAGAAATAACCTTTCCTCTGCCTACTTGAGTCTGAATGGTAGGGTCCTGAGAATTAACTGCTGATAGATTAACAGAAGTGTGGGAGCACTTGGTAATGAGCAACTGAACTCAGTTGCCAGAGGTAAAGGTTTGTTTACCAACTTTCATAAACACAAGTATTTAGGGCTTCAAAGGATGGAGGCTTTTGATGATGCTAATTTTTACAACTTGGGTTTTTTGGAGTGTCCTAGAAGCCAAGGTCAGTCGCTTCCTTGACTAGAGACTCTAGGTTGGGGGAGGGTGGTGCTATGCAGCTGACTTTCATAAAGCTCTGCTTTAGTCAGATAAGGGAAGTTTAGATAAGATTGCTTTCTGCATCTGTTGTTGGGTTTTTGGTTTTTCACTGATTTTTTTTTTAATATTTGTTTATAGCTTGATGGTTTTCAGAGCATTTTCACGTATCTCATTTGATTTTCACAGTAGTTTTTAGGAAGATGGGACAAATATTCTTATTCCCATGAATTACACAGGTGAGAAAACTGAGGTTAAGAGAGGCTAAGTATTTGTTCAGAGCCACACAGAGCCAAGATAAGAGGTCAAGGTATTCACATTTCTCACTACACCTTTGGGGTCCAATTTCAGTACTAACAAATTGAATAATGTCAATCTATAAGTGCTTTAAAAGGGTCAAGATTGAGTAACATTTTATTTGTTTTGTAGGAGAAGATGGTGTAAATTGGTTCATCAGTGACAAAGATGCTGAGGTAAAATCAAATTGTTTTTCAAAGTTATGAATAACAGATTAATAATTTCCTTTGATTTGAAATTTCCTTTCATTTCATTATAATTTGATAAACTTTTTAGAGATAGCAGTGGTCTGAGTATGTTGCAAGAAAAAGTTTGATTGTAGTCTATGGTGATTGAATTTTCCAGAAGTGTGGTTCAGCCTTGATTTTTATCAGTCTGTTAATTGCCATAGTGATTTAGTCCCCTTTCCCTTCTGTTTCTTCTGCCGTGGTGAGTCCTCTCAGCCCATATTGCCTGGTACCACTAAAGATCAACACCGGAAATAACTGCCTCTTCAGTGTAAGGAAATGGTTAGTCTATATTTAGCATGTGGCAGGTGTTTGTCTTTGTCAATTATTAGCCTTAATTGTGACAGATGGTTAGAAAAGAGAATAATTTTACAACTTGGAAAAAAGAAGTTTTAAGAGATAATTAGATTTTGTCTACGTGGGGCTTACCTGGTCAATCCAGCAGAATAACAAGTACAAGATGAAAAGCTTTTTCAAAGATTAGAATTCTACCAAACAAGATAAAAAAGCATGGTTGGCATTTTTACATATTCCCCTTTAGATATTCAATGTGGTGTGTTTTGCTAATATTCTCTTGCAAGACACTAGATTTTGGCTAGAATATGGGAGAGCTGGAATTGGATTAGTGTAGGCAGAATAGGTCTTAAAAGTACTCTATTGGAAGGAGATTATCCATTGTCTCTTAGAAATTATAATCCAGTTTATAGGCAGTAACCCTGGGCTGTTCAAAAGAAAGAATATATTCAGTAGTGATAACGGTTTTATAACTTTATAAAGGACAAAATCATTTTTAAAAAATTGCCCCAAATAAAATTTTAAGAAAGCTTCTCAGTCCGAAAAATATGGTGTATGTTCCTATATAGAAATCAGCGACATCTTTGACTCTGAATGCCACCAGAATGTCTAAATGATGCATGTCAGTGTCCCTACTAGACCTGAACTGTAAATAGAGAAACATACAAAAGAAATGGAACCATATGGAGAAGTGTAAAAGAGTGTGATGAGGGACAGACAAGAAGTAGAGTTGTCTTCATGGCAACCCCTTTTAAGTTTTTATTTCTTTTAAGAACACAAAAGTTCTCTGTTGCTGGTTTCTAGATTAAACAGACTATGGCTGTTAATTCTTTTGAACAAAGTAAAATATTTTTTAAATTAATTAATTAAAATTAATTAATTAATTTTTAAATTTTTTTTCCTCCTAGGCCCAGATAGTTAACAATAGATCATCTGGAAGATGGACCCACCGATACTATTCGGCCAACAAAAATGTTACCTGTAGAAATTGTGACAAATGTGGCCATTTATCAAAAAACTGCCCCTTTCCACAAGTATGTGAAATACGTTTCTCTCCACACTGTTACTTTATAGTCTTAAGGGTGGGCCCTATAACCTTATAATTCAAATCTTGTACAATATATGTGTGAATTTCATGTTACATTTTCATGTAGGTGATAGCCAAAATAGTAGCACAGAAAGAACAATGAAGTTTGAGTCAGAAAAACCTGGAATCAACTTTAGCTTTCTTTCCATTAGTAGTTGCACAAGCTTAGGCAAATCATTTCACCCTCTGTGCCTCTGTTTTCTTGTCTATAAAATGAGGATTCCTGAGACCCCTTTCATTTCTAAACCTTCTACAGCTTGTTTCATTGTGGGATAATTTTTATTGTTAGAAAGTTACCATTTTAAGCATTTATAAATGTTTATTGGTGTAAATTATGTTAGATACATCAGCCTTTGGAACAACATAGAACTAAAGTTCTTGGATGTTCTCTGACACACAGTAAGCTCTTAACAAACATTCCTTCCATTATTCCTTCTTCCAAATGATATGATTGTCTTTCAGATATTTGAGACAGCTCATATATTTCCTCTTTGTCTTTGGTTCTCCAGGCAAAGCAGCCTCTTTCAGTATTTGTTGCTCCTGTGACTTAGCTTCCAGATCCTCATCAACCTGCTTTCCCTCTCAAACACAATCCACTTTGTCAGTGTTCCCACAAGATAAAGCATAAGAAGTAGATGCCAGTTGATACCACAGGCACAGTAAGCCTTTTTGGCAACCACAGAATACACATAGCTTGTG
Source organism: Panthera tigris (assembly GCF_018350195.1). Lineage (NCBI taxonomy): Eukaryota > Metazoa > Chordata > Mammalia > Carnivora > Felidae > Panthera > Panthera tigris. The sequence continues at coordinate 58,401,675 of NC_056672.1, forward strand.
TTAAAGCTCTGATTTCAGACATTTTGTTTGATTTTACAGTTATGCTCAAGATCTAACCTTCACCGGGGTCTCAAATTGGAAATAATGTTTTATGGAATTATACAGAAAAGGAAAAGTTAATCTTCTATTTGAGACTGAACTATTTTGCTAAAGAGACTTTCTGTTTGCTACATAGAAAGTCCGCCCCTGCTGCCTCTGCTCGGAGAGAGGACACCTCCAGTATGCCTGCCCAGCCCGCTTTTGCTTAGGCTGTTCTTTGCCTATGCCTTCCACTCACAGATGTCTTGAAAGACCTTCCTGGAGAAAACGATGTGACCGATGTGATATGATAGGCCACTATGCTGATGTGAGTATCCTGCATAGAACTAATTTGTCAGACTTTGGGGGCAGTGTGCCAATTTGTAACTATCAGTCAGCCTACCTAAAAGAATATTCTATTCTAATTCTGTTCTAATATGTGTGTAATGATAGCCATGTCCCTTTGGCTATTGATCATCTAAAGCAGTGTTCTTTTTTTTTCTTTAAAAAATTTTTTTTTAATCTTTATTTTTGAGAGAGAGAGAGAGAGAGAGAGAGGGAGGGCGGGAGTGGGGGAGGGGCAGAGAGAGAGGGAGACACAGAATCTGAAGCAAGCTCCAGGCTCTGAGCTGTCAGCACAGAGCCCGATGTGGGGCTCGAACTGACAAAATGCGAGATCATGACCAGAGCCGAAGTCGGATGCCTAACCGACTGAGCTATCCAGGCCCCCCTAAAGCAGTGTTCTAACAGAGATCTTACTGAATGGTTTGTCAGGACACAGCATCAACAAATATTGTAAACCCATGCTTGCCCCCTTTGCTTAATGTGCTTGCCAAGTAAAGGTTGAAATAAAAGAGGTATGTAATAACATGTAAATTTATATGTCTGTTCATGCATAGTTACATGAAAATATATACCCACTTAGCAGTTGTATACAAAGGTCTATCTATCTGAAGCCTGGCTTGATGCTGCTTATTGATGGTTCTTGCTGATAGAATAGTCTTAAACAAGAAGAAGGACAAAATCACCAGTACTTTAGATCTGCTTATCTTAGTTCTTTCTTTAGATTAAAAAGAAAAGGGGGGGGTAATTTAAAAGACATTCAGTTACTTGTAGCACGTTAAATTTAAGCACATTGTTATCTTGGACATCATTTTACATCATTTGGGATTTTAGTCACAATTTCAAAATTTTTTTTTTTTTAACGTTTATTTATTTTTGAGACAGAGAGAGACAGAGTGTGAATGGGGGAGGGTCAGAGAGAGGGAGACACAGATTCCGAAACAGGCTCCAGGCTCTGAGCTGTCAGCACAGAGCCCGACGCGAGGCTCGAACTCACGGACCATGAGAATAATGACTTGAGCCGAAGTCGGCCGCTTAACCGACTGAGCCACCCAGGTGCCCCTAGTCACAATTTCAAAGACCAGAGGGGCTGTGGAAGTTAATATATTTTTTTTAAGTAAGGATCTTTTAATTTGTATTTCCCAAAGATATGATACAAAGCCACAAACATTTTTCTAATTTTATTTATATTGAAATATCCTATAACCTTTTCCTAAAAAAAAAGTAATACGGCTTTTTGTTAATATGAATTTCAGATTAAAACACACTAGAAGATGAATGTTTGGTATATATGTTTCTCATGTAAATATATCAGTTATCTATTGTAATTTTTACAATGTCTTTTTAAACAAAAACAGGGTCACTATCCCATACATTGTCTTACAGCTTCATTTTTTTTCTGCTTAATTCCTTATGAATGTATCACTGTATTAGCTCATAAAGATCTACCTTTCTTATGGTTAATTTTTATTCCACTGTATGGATGTACCAATTTACCCAGCTGTTTATCTACCAATACATCTAAATTTATAGTTACAACCCATTTTTTTAAGCAAACAGTGCTGCAGTAAACATCTGTGTGTGTGTGTGTGTGTGTGTGTGTGTGTGTGTGTGTGTTGTGTGTATAAGATTATTTTATTAAGTCAGATTCTGAGTGGGATTGTGTAATTAAAGGATATGTATATTTACATATGGATAAATATTGTCAAATTGTTCTTCCAAAAGATAGTACCAATGGGGGCAGCCGGCTGGCTCAGTCAGTAGTAGAGCATGAGACTCTTGATCTTAGGGTTATAAGTTCAAGCCCTGTGTTCAGTGTAGAGATTAGTTAAAAATAAAATCTTCTGGGGTACCTGGGTGACTCAGTAAGTTAAACGTCCAACTTTGGCTCAGGTCATGAACTCGCAGTCTGTGAGTTCAAGCCCCACATCGGGCTCTGTGCTGACAGCTCGGAGCCTGGAGCCTGCTTCGGATTTTGTGTCTCCCTCTCTCTCTGCCCCTCCCCTGCTCATGCTCTGTCTCTCTCTGTCTCTCAATAAATAAATAAATGTTAAAAAAAATTTTTTTTAAACAAATAAAGTCTTTAAAAAAATAAATAAATAAAAGGTGGTACCAATGTATCACCACCTGTCAGGTGTATTTAAGAATGCTCTTAACATTATAATTGATCTTTTAAAATTTTGGCCAATCAGATAAGGAGAAAATGATATCATATTGTTTTTATTTGTATTTCTCAGGCCACTAGTGATGTTGAATGTGATTCTCAAGACAAGGTGTGGAAATAGAAGTTATTTCATTCTAGGGGCACCTGGGTGGCTCACTTGGTTAAGCGTCCAACTCTTGGTTTCAGCTCAGGTCATGATCTCACAGTTTGTGAGTTCAAGCCCCACATTGGGCTTCATGCTGACAGTGTGGAGCCTGCTTGGGATTCTCTGTCTCCCTCTCTCTCTGCCCCTCCCCTGCTCGTTCTTTCTCTCAAAATAAATAAATAAAAACTTTAAAAAATATTAAAAAAGAAGAAGAAGATGCTGTTATTTCATTCTAAAGTAGCTAAAGTGAGGCCCCTGGTTGGTACAGTTGGTGGAGCATGTGGCTCTTGATCTCAGGGTTGTGAGTTCGAGCCCCACGCTGGTTGTAGAGATTACTTAAAAAAATAAAATGAAATATTTTTTTAAAAGTAGCTTAAACTTACTTTTTAATATTTACTAAGTTTTAAAATTAAAATCCTAAGTTGGCTTGGTTTTATACTTCTGTTCTCTACATTATTTTGTCAATTATAATTTTTTTAGCCAGATTTTCTAGTTTGGCAGTTACATTTAATAGCATATTTCTTTACTCCTTTCTTCTAATAAGCTCTTACAAATATGGTCTTATTTGCCTGTGATAACAGAAGGGTCTCAGACAGACATTATCATGAGCAGTGTTTTTTTGTTTTTTTGTTTTTTTTTAGTAAGAAACTAGCACAGAACCGTTAAGGATGATTTATAAAAGGTTATATAATCAGCTGCGAATTAAGTCTGTAGTCCATTCTGCTTAACTACTTAATTTTGGCCTCTAATGTATGTTAAATTCTTTATCTAAAATGGCCTTGAGGATTAATAACCCCAGTGAATGTAAGGTTTTAAGATTGGGTTAGGCTGTGGTCGACTTCAGAGAAGGCAGCACCCTTTCCCCTAAATCTGCCAAGATCTAACTTGTTGGGTGTTTTTATAATTATGTGGTGAATGTTCTGGACACTAGTTGATCTTTTTCCAGCCTTCCCACCTTGCGTAGGATTCCCCCAGAGCCCAATCAAACCTGGACTTCACTGACTCCATCTGCAGAAGCTTATAGTCCTTCCATCATCAGAGAAGCTCTTCATGAGAATTCACTTGGAAGCAGAGTCATTTTGGCCTCAGGTTGCTGGAACTATTCAGCCAGTCCCCCATACATGCTTTAAATTTATCTTAAAACCTGGCCCTCCACAGAAAGTATTGCTTCCCTTGCAACCCTCTCAAATGCTTGCTGCTCATTCCTTCTTTCTTTTTTTAAAGTTTATTGATTGATTGATTGATTGATTTTGAGAGAGAGAGAGCATGCGTGTGTGCAGGGGAGAGGCAGAGAGAAAGAAAGAGAGAGAATCCCAAGCAGGCTCCACACTGCCAACAGAGCCTGATGCTGGGCTCAATCTCACGGTCATGAGACCATGACCTGAGCCAAAATCAAGAGTCAGATGCTTAACCGACTGAACTACCCAGATGCCCCTCTGCTAATCTTTTCTTGACCCACATACATGAATTACACTGTTTAGGATTGAACTCTTTCTCACTCATTACGGTTGCTTCAAAGTCCTGGGGCGCCTGGGTGGCTCAGTCGGTTAAGCGTCCGACTTCGGCTCAGGTCATGATCTCACGGTCTGTGAGTTCGAGCCCCGCGTCAGGCTCTGTGCTGACAGCCCAGAGCCTGGAGCCTGTTTCAGATTCTGTGTCTCCCTCTCTCTCTGCCCCTCCCCTGTTCACACTCTGTCTCTCTCTGTCTCAAAAATAAATAAACGTTAAAAAAAAAAAAAATTAAAAAAAAAAAAAAGTCCTTACTCCTCCCTCTTTATATGAATACTTGTGGCTTATTAAAGGCCCATACCCTCTGACAATACTGTCCTCCACCCTTCTTTGTCATTTTCATCTTTCTACCTGGTGGACTTGCTGCTCATTCACAGAGGATTTCTGAAGCCCTGGGTAATTATAGATGCCCTACCTTATCAATTAAGGAGATTAAGAAACTTCCATTTTTGCTTTATACTTTCCTATAGCCACACTACTGATCTCTGTAATGCCACAGTGCCAGTTATATGTGCAAAGAGAATTTGTAGTGAAAACTGGTGAGTGGTATTCATATTCTTGCTGTAATGAAAGAATTTTCCTGAACTCTGCTTGGAAATGCCTCATTTGTTAACTACTGCATAAAAGGGATTTGGTTCAAATTACAGAGTTTTATAATGTAAGGGATAGAAAGATGGCTCAAGGCCTGCTAAAGTTAACCTGCATCATTGATACCTTCCAAAGGAAGAGAATCTGCAATGTGGAAAGAATCTCAATTCTGACTCTGCCACAGATTCTCTTCTCTTGTCAACAGTTTTTAAATATACAGAAAATTTTAAAGTATGTGAACACATCTTGCATACACAGTCCCATTGTGTAAGGTATATCTGACATTTCCAAGGTAATAGTAGCTATAGTTAATTACTTACTGAGTTTTAAGCACTGCGCTAAGTGCATTACTAACTAGGAAAAGGGGAGTGCTTTTTTCACTGCTGTATCCTCAGCACTAATAGGTACTCTATAGATATTTGTGATTGTGTCATTTATGTAATCCTCACAACTACCGTGTAAGATATATACTGTTTTTTAATTTTTATTTTCTTTTAATGTTTATTTATTTTTGAGAGAGACAGACAGACAGAGCATGAGCAGGGGAGGGACATAGAGATAGGGAGACCGAATCCGAAGCAGGCTCCAGGCTGTGAGCTGTCAACACAGAGCCTGACACAAGGCTCGAACTCACAGACCACAGGTCATGACCTGAGCCAAAGTCGGACGCTCAACTGACTGAGTCACCTAGACGCCCCTTCCAGGTCAGATTTTTAAATGAGTAGAAGAAAATAACTTACACTTGATTCCCTTCATTAAACATTTGATGCTATAAAAAATGCTCTCTTAAATATCTGCTATATACTGATTTTTAGCAGGTCAAAAATTTCTTTTAAAAATGAGAACTCAGTATAAACTGTAGGCTTTCACAGACAGTAGTGGTTAATAAATGTTTCTTCAATAAATACATAACATAAAATGGAAAACTAGTGTCTTTTAGTTTAATTTTGGTGATTTTTTTAAAGGTTAGCTTAATCTTGGGGATTTCTAGTAGAAAATGTAAAGTACCTAGTACAACCATCTTATAGTTATGGCTTCATACTTGTATAAAGAGTGAAGAATTATTGAATATTGTTTTTCTCCAGGTAGTTATTTAAGAAAAGGGGATTTATTTGATCTTTAGTCAACTCCAAGGAACACAGAATGGCATTCCTATGCCTCTTATCCTTTCGCTAGTCTTATTGAGATACTAGTGGCCAGAAACAAGATTGACTGAAACACAATTATTGAGCTCAGTAACTGAGCCAAGATTTGAATTAAAGTCTTCCTTAATTCAAATATTTTGTTATGTGTAATAGTGATTAGTTCTACCTTTGTTCAAAAACATCTCCACTGTTTAATCACCCAAATAAACTTGTTATATTTGTTTATCAAAAATTTGCTGGTTGCCTACTACATGCCAGGCAGTATTCCAAGTACTAAAGAAATAAAGATGAAGAAGACATGGTCCCTGCCTTCAAGTAGCTAAGAGTATAATAAGAAAGGCAGACATGTGAAAGAACAATGTAAAAGTGATGTGATGGGAGGTATACCAGGGTGGTGAAAATTAAATGAGAGAATATCAGAAGACTAAGCTTGGTGACTTGCAAGTCATAGATAACTGGGAAGTATAGAAAATGACATAGATCATAGGAGGGAGCCAAGAAACCGTGCCTATTATAACATGTCACCTGTCTCTGGAAATACTGGCTGTAAAGTAATGCCATAGGAACTCTTGAACCAGGCTACATGAGTTTTTCTGAAATAATATGGACTTGAAACATACACAAGGGTCAATATTTTCTGAGCACTTGTTTGCTTACCTACCTGTTCTTAACCTTCAAAAGCAAGGCAGAATGAGGAAGGCAATCTCTAGCCATTCCTAGAATATTTCTCCTTTCTGATTCTGTATCTCTTCCACTCATGGAAAGCCACTTTCCTATTGTGTCAGAATTTAATACATTGTTTTAGCCCTGGAAAGAATGATTCACAGCATAATCCAGAATCTGAACACTTTTCATCATTTCTGCCACTGTCCCCCTAGCTTAAGCTGCAAGCATCTACTGCCAGGATTACTCTAATAGCCTCCTAAACTGGTTCCCTGCTTCCTTTCCCCTTTATATTCAGCTTCCAGTAGGTGGTTAGAGTAATCCTATCTATCTATCTATCTATCTATCTATCTATCTATCTATTTTAAAAGATTTTATTTTTAAGTAAGCTCTACACCTAACATGGGGCTTGAATTTACAACCCTGAGATCAAGAGTCACATGCTCTACTGACTGAGCCAGCCAACCTCCCTAGAGTAATCTTCTTTTGAACATAACCCAGATTACATCAATCCTGTATTCAAAATCCTCAAATAAGACTTTGTATCTCTCCCAGAGTAAAAACTAAAGTCCTTAGAATCACCAACAAGACCATATGTGATCTAGCTTCTTGACCACATCTCCTATAGTAAGCCATTGCTTACTCCACCTGGTCTCCTTGCTGTTTCTTAAAAGACCACACTTATTCTTGCCTCTACCTTTTGTTCTGTCTGCTGCATATCCAGGTATCCACAATGACTTACCTCCTTCATGGCCTTTACTCAAATGTCCCCTTTTTAGAGAGACCTTCCCTGACCACCTTAATTGAGATAGCACTTCCAACATTCCCTGCCCTTCTTCCCTGCTTTTGTTCTTCTCCATAACACCTGTATTATACATTCTAAATGTATTTTTCTGTCTCCCCTAATTAGAATGTAAGCTCCATGTCTATTTTCAGACATGTTCAATGGTATATCTCCAGCTTCAGGTGAAGAGCCTCACCTGCATAGGAGCTCAGTAGGGTTATTGAATAAGCAAATTAGTGAATTCGGGGCAACAGACCCCACTTACCTACCTACCCTCCAGTCATGCTTCCAAAAGTTGTCAAATCCTGCATATTGATACATAGGCTTGGCAATTCTCACCTTGACTCATAATACTTAAAGTCAAGTTTCAACAGGTTTTCCAAAAGCAGTGATAACCTATAGTATGCATAAAATAAAATGAAATATCTAAGGCAAAGGAAATCTTTTTTCTTATTTTCCCTCCCACTCTCTTTTTTTTTTTTTTTTTAATTTTTTTTTCTCAACGTTTTTTATTTATTTTTGGGACAGAGAGAGACCGAGCATGAACGGGGGAGGGGCAGAGAGAGAGGGAGACACAGAATCGGAAACAGGCTCCAGGCTCCGAGCCATCGGCCCAGAGCCTGACGCGGGGCTCGAACTCACGGACCGCAAGATCGTGACCTGGCTGAAGTCGGACGCTTAACCGACTGCGCCACCCAGGCGCCCCTCCCTCCCACTCTCTTAAATGACCAGTTCTACTTTCCTTAATATTTTCTTTAGAGATTTTCTTTAATATCTCCATTTTAAATCAGTATTATAGGTATTGATGCTGTCCTGTGTTTTCAGTCTGTCAGCCGTCAGTTTTCATATGGAAAAATCTCCTCTGTCACTTTGTGATAGAATATACTGTGTCATCTTTTTCACACAAATCGAGAAGAGAAAAAATAAGACTAAAATTCTGGTTACCTTCTACAATTCAAATAATCATAGACAAACTAATTTTCCTACCAAACTTAATTGAAGTCAAGACAAAAAAATATATCATTGTAATAGATTGATATGTATGTTCACATAAATATGTAGTTCTGCTGACACCTAAACATTACACCTACTTTTTAGAGTAAAGAAAAAATCTGACTTAGGTTAGAATACTTTATTTCTCTCACTTTTTACAGCATTTTGATGTTGTTTCAACATAATGTTAGCGCAAGGGGTCATGACTAGGATTGATTGATTTGCTTAATAAAAAATAATTGTTGAATAGGCTTATAAAATGCTTATTTACCTGAGAGACCAGAATACCCCCAAGGAAGTTAAGTATGTTCTGTGCTTAGAGGTCTCTTATCCTCTTGTTTGGTATATGCAAAACTCATGATAATGTAACTGAAAATTCATATGTGTTCGTTGTTCAGGGAGTAAATCCTGGAATTAGTAATTAATAATTCATTGGAACTGTTCCCAAATCACCTGATAAATGAATATCTGAAACTTTTCATGGATATATATGTGTATATACATGATATATATGTGTATATACACATATGTATCCATGCTTATGGAAATAACCTCAGAGGGTAAAAAGTTTTAACTGAAGGTATGTAATTTAGCACAGTTACAGTTTGAAGGAGAAACCCAGTCCTTAATTTGAAATTCTACTAAATGGTATACTTTCTCATCATCTGTGACTAACCTGAAAAATTCCCCCGGTCTCTCTGACTGTCCCTATAGCACATACTTCATTACCTAGCATTAGTTACTTTCAGTAGACCTAGCAGATTGAGAGCAGGTTTACATTTTCTTTATAGAAGTTAAAAGAATAAGTTTGTAGAGGATAGAGACCTTTCTCTTTCTCTGTACCACTAACTTCCACCAAAAGAGGGAAAGGATTGTCCACTTAAAGTCTATCTACCAAAATTAACAGCTTTAAAAACTAAAGGGATAAATAAACTTTAGTTTTTCATTGAGAATTTTGTGGGACGTGGAAATGAACTTTTCAGTGCAGTCACATTGGGAAAACTGGAGTCTTTGATAAATAGAGCAGTACACCACTGGGAATTTTATTAAATTTCAAACTCATTATACTTATTTATTTATTTATTTTTAAATTTTCAGTCCAAGTATAAAAGTCCATATAGACTTGGACTTGAATCTATTAGAGCCAATAATAAGGTCAAATTCTGGGACATAGTTATCTTTTCTGTCAATTTTAGGTAGGGAAATTAAGGGAAATCAGATTCTCATTGACACCTGGAAGGCTAAACATTTTATTTACTAAGCATTACAGACTAAAGGTCAATTCATCTGAACATTATAAATCTCGTACAGTTTTCTGATTGAGTTCTTTTATTTTTTAAAAGTTTATTTAGAGCATGTGTATGCATGCATATGGGCGGGGGAGGGGCAGAGAGAGAGAATCCGAAGCAGACTCCATGCTGTCAGCATAGATCTAGCCCAACATGAGGCTCAGTCCCACAAACTGTGAGATCATGACCTGAGCCAGAATCAAGAGTCAGACTGTCAACCAGCTGAGCCACCCAGACGCCCCTGATTGAGTTCTGATCTTCCTTCATGAACAAAAATAAATGGGGTAGAAGAATGCATACCAAGCTACTAGGCTGATAACACTAGATTTCCTCAGCTGACTGGTAATGGATTGGAAGAGGGATAGGAGACATGATTAGTTTTGCCTTTATTTTTTTTTTATTGTATTATTGCATTTATTTAAAAACAGAAAAGAGACTATTATTTCTGCAAAATGTCAGTTTAATAGCAAGTGTGATCTTGGCATGTTGTACAGCCTTCTAATGATTATTGCCTTGATCAAAAAAAAGTAATAGGCTATTTAAGAATTTCAAGAACTCAAGTAAATTCTGTAATGTTATGAGCTAATTGAGCTTTTAGCTATATAATGTTAAAATAATTCTCCCTGGGCACCCCTGGGTGGCTCAGTGGGCTAAGCGTCTTACTCTTGATTTTGGCTCAGGTCAGGATCTCATGATTGAGTTGGCAGGATAGAGCCCTACTAACAGTGTGGACCCTGCTTGGGATCCTCTCTCTCCCCCCTCCCTGCTCCCCGCCCCCCAACTCATGCTTGCTCACGCTCTTTCTCTCTCTCTCAAAAAATAAATAAATAAATTTTAAAAAATAATAATTCTCTCTGTGGTCGTAGATACTAAAGGAAAAGTATACACCCTAAGAACACTAATGGGAGAATTTCAGGTATATAAGAAGATAATACTCAGCTTTTAAATTAATTACCTCATGAAGTATTATTCTAAACTTTTATTATTTTTTCCATAGCCAGTGATCTTTTACACAGGAATTAATAATGAAATAAACTACAGTGTTTTCACTTACCTGTTCCTCACAGACCAGACCTCTGAGAAAACTAAACTTTTCCATGAGTGAGTTTGTCAGAGATCTATACAGTCCTTGGTAGATACCACCTCAGTTCCCAATACTACCAGATTGACAGAAGTCTCTCTTTAAAAAAAAATAATAATAATAATTTTTTTTTTTTTTTTTTTAGAATGAGCTGATAGAAAAAATTAAGGCATACGTGAAGAACTGGTAGATCTAAACAGGAATGAGATGGCACCAAATGTAATAAACTTGTTATGAGAAATAGGAAAAAAAGAAATAGGAGGAAAATTGAGAAAAACCTAATTCATTTTTCACAGTGTGAATACAGAAGATAGAGGAAAAGTGGTCCAAAGGAAAATGAACAAAAGAAATTCTGATTAAGAGAGCAGGTACCCACTACAAGAGGGGGAAAAAGTCCCACATCTATCTAGACATATGCTAGTGAAATGTCTGAATGTCAAACAAAAATCAAACAAACATCCAGACAGAAAAATTAAAAAAAATTTTAAATCCACACATATTACACACACACACACACACACACACACACACACACACACACACACAACATCAAGCTTGCATCAAACTTCTCCTGTACAGTACTAAATTGCAGAAGTACTCTATTGCAGAAGGCAATAGAGAAATCCCTAGAGGGTAGAGCATTCTGAGAAAAATAGATGACATTGCCAAGCTGTTGTTCATTTGTGAATTTATTGGAAAAATCAGAGAATAAAATTAGCAGCAATGAAGAATGAAACCAGGAAGGCATAAAGTGAATGTATGAATACCTCCTGTTGATCTGTTTTTAAACTTCTTACAAATTTTAGAAAAAATTCTTTAAAAATGTACTTTGAAAACTTATAAGTATAAGGATAAAAATAGGACCAGAAATATCAATGATCACAATAAATAAATGGATTAAATGCTCTTATTAGAAAATAAACATTCCAGTGTCAGGAACCAAAAAGGAAAAGGGAGAATAGCTTTAACTTAAAAAAAATGTCCATCCAGGGGCGCCTGGGTGGCTCAGTCGGTTAAGCGTCCGACTTCAGCTCAGGTCACAATCTCGCGGTCCGCGAGTTGGAGCCCTGCGTCGGGCTCTGGGCTGATGGCTCAGAGCCTGGAGCTTCCGATTCTGTCTCCCTCTCTCTCTGCCCCTCCCCCGTTCATGCTGTGTCTCTCTCTGTCTCAAAAATAAATAAACGTTAAAAAAAAAAAAATGTCCATCCAAAGAAACCATTAATAAAATTAAATGACAGACCACGACTTAGGAAAGATTTTTATAAAATACGTGATAGGATAATTATTTCTAATATGTAAAAAGCTCTTATAAATTAATAGGAAGAAAAAAATGTCTTAATAATCAGGGGTTCCTGGATGGCTCAGTTGTTTAAGTGTCTGTCCGACTCTTGGTTTCAGTTCAGGTCATGATCTCACAGTTCGTGAGTTCGAGTTTGCACTGGGCTCCGCACCAAGAGTGCTGATTTTCTCTCCCTCTTTTTCTGCTCCTCCCCTGCTTGTGCTTTCTCTCTCTCAAAATAAATAAATAAACTTAAAAAAAAGTAATAATCAGTGTTAGAGAAGATAATGCTTCTGGAGTTCACTGATGGATGTTTGCAAAGATATATCTACAAGGAGCACCTGGATGGCTCAGTGGATTGAGCGTCCGACTCTTGATTTCAGCTCAGGTCTTGATCTCATGGTTCATGAGATCAAGCCCCATCCGTCTCTGTGCTATCAGCACAATTTGGGATTCTCTCCCCCTCTCTCTCTGCCCTTCCCCCACTCACACTCTCTCTGACTCTCTCAAAATAAAAATAAGTAAACATTTTTAAAAAAGAAATATTTAAAAAGAAAAGATATATCTATAAGAACATTCATCTCAGAATTGTTTATAATGAAAATTAGAAGCAACCCAAATATTTAACATTCCAGCTGATTTAAGTAACTTACAATACATTTCATATAATGGAATACTCTTCAACTATTTAAAAAATGATATAATAATGAATATTGAAATATAAAGAAGTTACTAGTACAGTAAGTGAAATGCATAAATTATAAAACAGTAGATGAAATATAATCCTGTTTCCATACAAATACACATATTTATAAATATATATAGATTTGCGTAGAAAAATCTAGAATGAAGTCTTCTAAAATGTTTACTATAGTTAAGAATTATAGAAGAGGCACCTGGGTGGCTCAGTCAGTTAAGCTTTGGCTCAGGTCATCATCTTGCAGTTCGTGAGTTCGAAACCCATGTAAGGTTCTGTGCTGACAGCTCAGAGCCTGGAGCCTGCTTCAGATTCTGTGTCTCCCTCTCTCTCTGCCCCTCCCCCTCCCCCTCCCCCTCCTTCTCTCTCTCTCTCTCTCTCTCTCTCTCTCTCTCTCTCTCTCTCTCTGAAAAATAAATAAACATTAAAAAAAAAGAATTATAGAAGAGTTTATTTATTTATTTATATTTTAATTTGAGAGAGAGAGAATCCCAGGCAGACTCCCTGCTCAGTGTGGAGCCTGACACAGAACTCAATCCCACAACCCTGGAATCATGACCTGAGCTGAAATCAAGAGTCAGATGCTCAACTGACTGAGCCACCCAGGCACCCCTATTTTATATTTTTATAATGAATATATATTCATTTTATAGTTTTTTATCTTGATGTTTAATGTGCAGTACTCTATTGCTACTTACAAACATTTTAGGAATAGTATCTCCAGTAACCAATCCAGCCTATGTTCATTCTTAAGTAATTACACCCACTGTGGGGCTCAAACTTACAACCCTGAGATCAAGAGTCATATGCTCTACTGTCTGAGCCAGCTAGGCACCCCATTCTTCTTCTTCTTTTTTTAATTTTTTTTTACATGTATTTATTTTTGAGAGACAGAGAGAGAGCACAAGTAGGGGATGGGGCTGTCAGCACAAAGCCCGACACGGGGCTCGAGCCCACAAACCATGAGATCATGACCTGAGCCAAAGTCTGACGCTTAACCGACTGAGCCACCCAGGTGCCCACCCCATTATTCTTATTTTAATAATAAAATTGACTTTTTTCTTTTGGTGTTCAGTACTATGAATATGTATAGATTCATGTAAACACCACCACAGTCAGGATATAGAACCGTTTCACCACCCCAAAAAACTGCCTCATGCTATCTCTGTATAGTACCTTCCCCTGATTCATAACTTCTGGCAACCACTGATTTGTTTTTAATTACCATGGTTTGTTTTTAAGAACATCATGTAAATGGAACCACACCATTATATAGTTTTGAGACCAGCTTCTTTCTTTCACTTACATTATGTCTTAGAGATTCATCTGAGTTGTTCCATGTGTCAATAATTTATTCCTTTGCAGTATTCCATTGTATGGATGTATTGCAGTTCGTCCATTTATCCATTGAGGAACATTTGGGTTGTTTATAGTTTCTGACTATTACAAATAAAGCTGCTATGAATATTTGTGTATAGTCTTTCATGTGAATATAGTTTTCATTTCCTTGGGGTAAGTTTCCAAGTGGAGATTGCTGGTCCTATGTATGTTTAACTTTGTAAAAACTGCCATATTGTTTTCCAGAGTGGCTGAACCAATTTTGCATTCCCACCAGCAAAGTGAGAAGTCCAGTTGCTCTGTACCCTCTCCAGCATTTGGTATTGTCAGTATTTTTTATTGTAGCCATTCTAGTAGTTGTGTAGTATCTATCTCATTGTGGTTTTAGTTTGAATTTGCCTAATGGCTAAAAATGTTGAATACACTTGCATGTGCTTATTTGCTATCCTTATATCCTTTTTAGTGAAGTGTCCTCATCCTTTCCTGGTTTTTCATTAGTGTTTATTTTCAGATTGTTGTGTTTTGAGAGTATTTTCTACATATGATATAAGGGGTATTTTAGATATGTTATTTCCATACATATTCTCCCAGTCTGCAGCTTATCTTTTTGTTCTCTTGACAGTTCTTTGGCAGAACAGTTTTTAAATTTGGTGAAATCCAGTTTATCAATTTTTTTTTCTCTTTACTGGATTGTGCTTTTGATGCCCTTTCCAAGAATTTTTTAACCAACTGCAGTTAACAAAGATTTTCTCCTGTGTATTATTCCAAAATGTTTATGGTTTTGTTTTATATTCAGATCTATGATCCATTTTGTGTTCATCTTTCTATAAAGTGTGAGGTGTAGATCCAGGTTTTTGTTTTTTTGGTTTTTTTTTACATATGAATGATCAGTTGTTCATCACCATTTGTTAAAAAGACTGTCCTTTCTGGGGCTCCTGGGTGCCTCAGTAGGTTGAGCGTCTGACTTCGGCTCAGGTCATGATCTCATAGTTGTGAGTTCGAGCCCCACATCTGGCTCTCTGCTGTCATTGCAGAGCCAACTTCAGATCCTCTGTCCCCCTCTCTTTTTGCCCTTCCCCACTCATACACACACACTCTCTCTCTCTCTCTCTCAAAAAAATAAATAAACATTTTTTAAAAACTTAAAAAAAATAATAAAAAAACTATTCTTTCTCCAATGAATTGCCTTTACATCTTTGTCAAAGATTAAATGTCTACATCTGTGGATTCATTCCTGGAGTCTGTTCTGTTGCATTGATTTAAGTATCCATCCCCTCACCAATATCATATTGTCTTGATTATTAATGGCTTTGTAGTATTAAAATCAGATATTGTAATAACTTTGTTATCATTTTATAAAGTTACTCTAGCTATTCTAGTTCCTTTCCCTTTCCATCTAAATTTTAGAATGAGTCATGTATACCTACAAAAAAACTTGACGGAACTTCGATTGTTATTATAGTCTGTAGATCACTATGGAGAGAATTGATTCTAACATTTTGAGTCTTCAATCCATGAACATAGTACATGTTTCCATTTATTTAGATCTTTAGCGTCTCTTATCAGAGTTTTGTAATTATCGTTTATACATTCTCTACATAGATTTATACCTAAGTACTTCATTTTTCTTGGGACTATAGCAAATGGTATTGTTTTTGTGGTTTTCAATTGCTTATTGTTTATATATAGAAAAAAGTTTGGAATGAAATATTTTTCAATGTTTGCAATGTTATCTCAGGTGGTAGTATTATATAGGTGACTTATTTTTTGTTTATCTGTATTTTCTGTCTT